>NC_052500.1:9513370-9699687 GCF_016617805.1 Bactrocera tryoni
TGTATTAAGTACAGTAAGTAAATGCTAAGAACTTAGTATGTAACGGTGTAGCAACATTACCTCTTTGATATCCAGTATTAATGGTACACGCGGTGTCTAGTCACATACGAATTATTTTTATAGATTAGTAAGTTATTAAATTGTGGTTTTCAACACTAAAGTTAGTTACAAATGACAACGCTGGTGTTAATACTAAAGTGCTAGTATATAAATTTATAAGAAAGTTAGTTTATATAACGGATCTGAGTCGCTAGGCTAAGTGTCGGCCAATTGGTATTTCGAAAATAAAGAAATTTCAAAAATTTTTCGAAAGCTACAATATAGATATGTATTTGTATGTGTGTATGTACAGGTAAGTGATGTTCGCTGTCAGTACATGTTTGTATGTATTGCATTTCTAAAGAAAAGAAACGCAAATAAAATGATTTATGTATTAAAAGGAAGTGTAATTAATATTGCAATTTTGTTAACTAAAAAATAAACCACAAAACTTTTTGAACAAAACATGTACAAACAAAAGTAAGCCACGCAAGGACCCAAGAAAAACCTTTTGGAATATATTTTTCTTTCTTTTTTTTCTCTGTTTTGGTTACTTACAGTGCCCGGTTTGGCCTAAGTGGGGATGAGAAAGTAAAAAAAAAAAATAGTTCTGTAGATAGAAAATTATATGTAAGTAGATTTAAACTAAAATGCGCTAGGGAAAGGCAGTATAGTATTAAAAATTTTGTTGTCTGTTTGTAAATTGTAAAAATATGTTCAGTTTGTTTTTGTTTGTTGTAATAAATTTTGTTTGCTGTCGCCAAGTGTGTGAAATTAGTAGAGAGGGTATAAAAAGCTGTACAATTTAGTTGTGTTTTGTTTGTTTTTGTTTTTGCTTTTGTTAATTTACACAATTTCGGCAGAGACGTGTCACAATAGCACCAAGAATAAAAATATTTGTACAAAGAGGGGACAAACATCCTTTTTTATGCATATGTGCGTTTGTATAAGTTGTTCAGGAAGCAGAAATCTACTATAAATTCGAAATTTTAATTAAAAAAAAAAAAACAAAAAAATTGTGAAAATGCTGCTCATTTTTGTGAACAACATGTATGTATGTACATACATATGTATATGTATTTAATCCGAAAATTGTAATTAGGAATTGAAGATTTAATTATTTAATCCGAAAATTGGAATTAGGAATTGATAATTTAATGCTTTAATCCCAAAATTGGAATTAAAATTTGAAAATTTAATTATTTAATCCGAAAATCGGAATTAAGAATTTAAAATTTAATTCTTTAATCCAAAAATCGAAATTAAAAGTTAAAAATTCAATTCTTTATTTCGTAAATCGGAATTAAATATTTAAAATTCAATTATTTATTTCGAAAATCGGAACTCAAAATTGAAAATTTAATTCTTTAATCCGAAAATCGGGATTAAAAGTTAAAAATTTAATTATTTAATCCGAAAATTAGAATAAAAAATTTAATTCTTTAATCCGAAAATTAGAATTAAGAATTGAAAATTTAATTCTTTAATCCGAAAGTCGGAATTACAAATATTTAATTTTGCAACAACAAAAATAGGGTTGCAAATTTTTAAATTAAAAAGAGCCCAAAATCGGAATCAAAAATGTAAATTTTCGTTATTCAAACCGAAAATCGGAATTAAACTTTTTTAACTTAATTCTTTAACCTGAAAATCGGAATTAGAAATCAAATCAAATTTTAAATCCAAAATCAAAATTAAAAAATGATATTTTTTTAAATCAAAAATAAAACAAACGGTATATAACCCCTTAACTCAAGTACGCCCTCTAAAGTTATGATTAAGAAAACAAAAGCTAGGCACAAATTTCAAGCGTGTTGCAATAGAATATAACGGTAATGTGTGCATAAAAATTAATTCTATAAAAAATATGTAAATTGTGTGATACTATTCGTAGCAAAGGACATAAAATAAGTGGTAATGCAACAAAAACTATTATATAACAGTGCATTGTCGTAGAGTAAGCAAGAGGGAAATCTGTGATTTTACATTCGTACATTATTATATACACACATAGGTATATGTAAATCAATACGAGCACAATGTGGTTGATTCAAAATAGTACAGTGTACAGTGTGTTGCTACTACTTTTTAAAAAAGTAAAAAAAGGTAAGAAAACTTGACTTTTTTCATGTACAGGATTTCGACTTACGGCATGTTTGTCATCGGTGGCTTTTCCCTGCCATTATGTACGTGTATTATGTAACCAATTTACATGTTATTTAGGATATTGTAAAGGATTTGTAAGGAATATCACAAAAACATATAAAAAATATATAGAACAGCCAATTGTATTATTAAAAAAATATACGTATTAAATAGTTTCAAATTGTTTTGTTTGAATGTTTGTTAAATTCAATCAATCATTGGGTCAGTAAAATTTCTGGCTTTAAACGAACTATTTTTTATTAATAAAATTGTTTATCAACTTTGTATGTATATCTAGAAAAAGCGTATCCTAGCAATTGTAATTATACGGGTAGGTATTAATGAAGCCTATGTGACGTTAGAACTAACAAAACATACCTGAAATGCTGAGTAACGACCACCGCGTCGTGGGCGATTGTAGCTCGGCAGGTAACGGCGTATGGGATCCAATTCATTGATGTGTAGTAGACCAGCGGTTAGTAGCTGCGCAATGATAAACATGGATTGTCCCCAAAGGAAAAGTGATTGCGAGGGTGAGCGCACGTAGGAACCGTCACCATCTGGCGCATAATACATAGTGACCACGGGATCACCATTGACATCAGTGTGCAAGCAATTGCGCAATTCATTTTGATATTCTTCAATTTGCTCCGAGTTGCTCTTGAAGACGCCATCAATGATCATTTCAATATAAAACAGCGGCCATTCACATTCGTGACCTTCGAAGTCTTTCAGTTCGCCGTTGTGATAGTAGCTGAAAAAAAAAACATTTATAAATATATAACTTAGTGTTTTAAGCGGTAAACAAAGTGCTTTCGAACCGTTTATTTTTTTCTTCAAGTTTGCTAAGAAAACCATCACGACTGAAGCGTTTGAAGCCACGTTTGCCACGCAAACGCGTAATGACATTATGCTTCGTTTGCTCTACTAAGCGTTCCTCGTGCGAAGCAAAGGCGGGAAATGATAATGTCAATAACAATGAGGCGTCCACACCCTGTGAAGTAAACATAAGAGTTTATTTTTGAAAATTTATATGCTTTATAAATATATGTAGATACCTTAGAGCTGGATTCTCTCGGCAGCATTGTCTCAAAAATACTGCGATTGCGATTGTGCGCATCAATGTCTACATAAACGACGCTCCACGAGGCGCCCTTCTCACCAAACAGATTGCAACCGTTAATTGCTTCCAAAGCGGATTTAGCCATGCCTGCAAAATTTAAATAAAAAAAAATTGCAAAATTTTAAATTATTTTTTTTTTGCTAATAGCAGCCTATTAATTACCAATAGATGAAGCATGTATTTCTGGGGTGCCATTATTGTACTTGGAACCACGCTCCCACATGCCGAAATCGGGTGTGCGATAGGCACGCTCAACATAATAAACCAAGTTCTGCACAAAAGCAACTTCATCCTGAGGATTAAAGATTAAAACAAATAATTTTTTAGTTAATATTTTTACTTTTCCTAATTTTTACTAATAATTGCTTCTTCACTCACCTGCGTGTAAATGATTTGCAAACCAGATGTGATCATTTGCACTAAAAATATTAAATACAGGGACACTAAATCGATTTGCAAATGATTGTATGCATCGTCGGCGTAAATTTCTTCACCAGTATGCAAATGAAATTTACTATGCAAAGCATGTTGATTGGATTGACGCGTTTTGAAAACTTCCACACGACCAGCCTGTTTCACCCAACACTCTAGAATGCCGCGCATGCACTTTACGGTCGATTGACCCAATTCGTAGGATTTGCCGCGGTCATCATCAATACGACGATAAGCTTGATATAAACTCCACACAGCTGCTGCACAGTAAACACTATCACGTACGGAGCCCACTTCATGATCTGTACTCATAACCGGAAATAGACCTGTTATGGGGCTTTGATAGCGCAGTAATTGTCGTTTGACTGTGGAGAACAAATAGAAAGTTAAATAATTGCAATATTGTATGAAGTATCAATCAATTGTATCAATTATTATTATGTATCAATTATCAAAAAGCTATTATCATATATTGTTTTCATGTGAACAAATGTTCCGGTAAACATTAGCAGATGGCATATTCAAACACTCGCGTACGAAAGGTCGTTGACTTACTATATTTAAAGCGTTGCACTATAAATTTAAAGCCGGCGTTGTCAACAAGTATTAGTGTAAACAGTAAAATACAACACTAATACGCTGCAAGATTAAGCAGCCATAATAAATAAACAAGCACCGGCGCCTATCAACTGCACATCCATACGTACATATACACACATTTGTATGCATAAATATATATGTACATATATTTGTGATCAAGCTGCTACATGTAAACAAATCAACAAGTCATAAGAGGTGGGCAGGAGAGTGGGGCAAATTGCATCCAATAATTGTATAAAAATAGCTAATTGACAATCAGCGTTGCATGTTAGTGTGAACTTATAGACAGCGACAAATTGTCTAAGAAATTATATAACTTAAGTAATTAACAATCAAAAGCACATTCAATTCATTTGTTTGTTCAAATTTAAATCAATTACTTACCGATGCCATAGTATATGTCTAATTGTTTCACTGTATCTTCATAGTTAGATGTTTTGAGGAACTGATCTAAATGTATATCTTCAAGGCTAGCTTGCCTACCAGCGGAGGATGGCGCTCCCGATGGCACTGTACTACCTGGTGTGGTCACCGTAATGCTGAGTCTGCAAGAAATTAGAATTACTACAATATTATACATTTCTCCATCAAAACATTTGCGCTAAACATACGTTTTTGGTAGTTCACGCATTTTAATTGCGTGTTTTTATATTTTAATACACTTTATTTTACTTTGCTTGCACTTAAATAGTAATGAAAACAATCGCGAAAAATCTGCTTGTAAATTGCAAAATATACCCTTGCTTTTAAATATAAAAGTCAAACTTGACATATCAGTGACAAACAGCTGATGTGCGGAATTCCGTGTGTTGCCGTATTGATCGAATATTTATTTATTCGAAACGATGCTGGCCATTTGATATTGGTTGTTAGCTGAGGTGAAAACTGTCTGAGTGGTAAAGATAACGTGTAACGGTAAAGAGAAAATAAATTTGGATTCATTAAATCGAATGGAAGAGATGTTTGATTACATGATAGTTTTATAACAAAAGCACCTCAGGTGTTATGCTGCTGAATATTGAAATCAATATTTACATTGTTGTTATTTAACTGAAACACCTCTATTATTGTGCTGAATAATTAGGAAAATATCAACAATTTTTTTAATATGGAACGGAAATCGTTGCTCTCTAAACAACAAACGTTAATTTTGAATAATATTTTAGTGGAAAAACAATTAACTTGTGAAACAAACTTCATACCCTCGCATAATTTTTGCTGCAAGGGCTCATGGGTCACAATGTACGATAAAAACACTCAAATACAAAAACAAATAATATCAGGAAGTAACTGTTATGTACGGTCGTTTACATTTGCCATGTTCGTTAAGTGCATGACTATAATTCCATAAGTAATGAGTTACTGCTTCACTCCGCCGAGTAACACTCAAAGTTTCAACTCAATTGCAAATTATAAGAGCTCATACCATCAAATAGTCGAAGAAACTCCGCCAAATATTGGACGCGGTAAGATGACGCATAATTCTTAACTGTTAAGTATGCTACACCGTAGCACTTGATGGAAGCTGTGAGTTCTATGTACATGTACTAAGCCAGTATCGAACTATCATTGAGCGAAGCAGCAGCAACAATGAATATCACAAGTATTATTGAGCAGTGGTTTGGAGAAAATTACTTTGATTCAAAAATTAAATACGGCACGGACTTACTATACAATGCAGTTCGTGTGTTTTACATAATTATACCAATGATATTTCTCACAGCATTGGCACAATTTATTGGCCAACTGCTGACTGACCGTGCCGGTGTCTCTAGATTTGTGCGATATGTCATTGAGTTTGTGGTGATTGTTATACCAACTCTGTTGATTTCGTTGAAGTTTCACGAACACTCCGGACTTGTGGCGATAATCTGCAGTGCCGCTTTGGGAATATTACTCCTTGTCACTTTCACAACGAAATCGCCAAGACGCCAGTATGTCACGGGTAGTTGTCGACCGTTTGCCTATGCACTGAATCGCGCCATAATTTATGTAATTGCCATATTGGGTATGGGGGCACCTCGTTTCTTAGAGATACCAGAATACTTCAAAGAAACCTATAGTTATGGCGTAGGATTTTTGGATATAGACGTTGGATTGTATCTATTTGCTTTGGCAACCGTTAAGCGAACCAGCGTTGGGCGGTCTCCAATGACCGCTGCACCAAGCTTTTTCTTGCCGATGCTGTTTCTCGCTTTTGTGCGTATGCTAGTCATACTACTAAATGCAGAAAATGATAAGAATCCAATAAGATTGCATGCGAATTATTATTTTCTATTTGCTATTGTTGTAATAATTGGCTCGATTATTTGTGAATATGTGACGTCACAAAAGCGGCGCATACAGTTGGGTTTAGGTAAGTTACAGAACACTGATACAATGCCGAAAGATCAAATATAAATCGCTTCTAACTTGTTGATAAGAAATGTATATCTCTGAGATAGTTAATGCAGATTATACAGCGAAAGACTAGCGCTCGGATAGGATATAGGATCAGCCAGCAATTGTTGGAGAAAAAGTTTGTAAATAATTGTTGCAGACCACCGGGCCGCTATGACTACTCCAGACCAGAGAAGAAGTGTCCTCGATCCCCGATCCCATCCACTGTCTCGATCACTGATCATATCTCAGCAAATACGATTCTAAACATTAGTGAACTTTTGATTATTTGAACTGCACTAGAGCTGATTTTTTTGTTTTAACGATTTCGAGATGACTCCATATTATTTTATTATATATTATGTTCGAAAGAATAGATATTACAAATTAATTTCTCATGTCTTTCGCAGCTATCTTGTTCGTTCACGAAGTCATTTTACAAATATTCACCGCTGAATACATACTGGATCCAAAAATTAAACGGTTCTATTTTATTGGCGTACAAAAGGAGGTGTATCTGTCAGTTCCTGGCTTTCTGGCGCTTTATTTGATATCGGTTGGTATTGGTGACAAAATGCGTACGCGAGTTAAACGTTTAACCGCCGAGATGTTTAGGAACAAACTTTTAACAATACTTGAGGCATGCCTGTCCTTCTGGCTCTTGACACTGCTTTGCATATTTACAACCTCCATATCACGTATTACCTGCAATACCGGCTATGTGGCCTGGATACTAGCCGTCGGCTGCACAATGACCTTAATGCATATGTTGGTTTTCAGTTTTATTTTCAAGGCACTCGAGTACAACGACGTAAATAACAGTGTTAGAGAATTAAATGTAATGCCGGAATTTGTGACGATTATAAATAAGAACGGTGTACTTTGTTATATAGCGGGTTATTTGGTAGCGTGTAGTATAAAGAACTTTTTGGAGCCGCTAAATCGAAATGTGAACGAAGCTTTTTGTATGTTAACGGTTTTTATGTTTATTATGGCACTATTTTCTTATCTGATAAATAATGTGACCATTATCGATTTGTAAATGTTTTCAAATTTAATTTAGACTTCTAAGTATTTATGTATTAAGTAAATGATAGTAAAGTTTTAAGGGTAACCAATTTGTCAGCTTGTGTCAAAATGTATCCTTTCATTATCTGGCGAAAAGATAGCTTTTTTGACTTGTTTTATGTACTTATTCAAAAGACTGTAACATCCAAGAAATTACACCTCAAATAAATATTAAATTTTTTGCTAGCTGAAGAGACTAATAAAGATTTTAGCTCAATGATATAATTTTTTTTTAATTCCAAAATTAACTTTGATGCACGGGTTAGCAAATATTTTGTACTTTAAAATTTAAATTTATTTTCTTTGTGCAAAATTATAAGTTACAATTAGGCTGTTCACGGTAAGGTGGTTATCGGGTTATGTGATTATTAGATTAAAAATAACCTCTATGCTCCGTGAGCACCCTATGTTGTATGGTTATTTGCTTATTTTTACACAAACAGCTGTTCATTGTTTACAATTTTAGTTCAATTCAATTCCTACTTATAACATGCCTAAACAAAGTTTAAAAAGCAAAATTATCGAATTTAAAATAAGTTCTGCTATTCAGGAAATGGACTTTATTGAAGTTATGTGCTTATTAAATAATCCGAATTTTAAGGGTTCAAAAATTTTTTTGTATAAAATTTGCAGACATCTTGCGCCCTGAACAGAGTCATAATGCATTGGATGAAGTACTAGATGAAGTGCTAGAGGACATAACTTTACATGTTCCAAAATCTATTCATTGGCGAGAAAATGTTCTGTGTTGCTTTGACGATGGAAGATTTTTACAAATGCTGCGCGTCAGCGAATGACAATTCGCTCATCTCCTAGAAATATTTTCTAATGATATGAACTTTACTAATTCAAGTTTACAAATACCTATAGATTTGCAACTCGCAATCGTATTGCTCGGATTAGGTTCATCGGGTGAAAGTGCTTCTGTACGTAAAATCGCTACAACTTTTGGTGTGGGAAATGGAGGTACATTGACCAATATCACCAAAAGAGTTTTTTCGGCAATTTTAAATAAACTACCCCAATTCATGCATTGGCGTGGACCGGCAGGTCGCCGGGAACTTGTTTTCCAAACATTCTGCAAATTACCATATTGCATTGGATACATTGACAGTAGCGAGATTAAACTGGCCGAAAAGCCGAATAAAAATCATGAGGTGTATTTTTCTCGGGAACGAATATACTCTATCAAATTGCAAGTCATTACATGCAGAAGTGGGCAATCCCGGAAGCTACCACGATTCTAAAGTGTTTAGGAAATCTCAAATTGGAAGAAACACAACTAGCTTATTTAGTGGAGAAGAGTGGATTGCAGGTGATTATGCGTATAAGTTGACAAAACATTTAAAAACACCATACCGAAGCAATTCTTCTTTAGCAGACTCTGAGAGACAAGCTAAATTCAACAAAGTACACAGCCAGTATTGTGTTAGAGTCGAAAATTGTTTCGGGATTCTTAAAGAAAAGTTTTGTAGTTTGAAACAAATGCGGGTAAAAGAAAAAGACCGAGAGAGTCAAACATTTTTTAATAAATGGGTACTTGTCTGCTATGTGCTGCACAACATACTTTTGGAAGGACGAGATTCTTTACACTTTGAAAGGCAAAGTGTCAAAGCCCATGGATGCCAATATGATGGAGATGCTATTGTTGCATCTACCCCCGAACTAAAGAGACAAGCACTATACAATTTAATTTTTCAATAAAAATTCATATTTTTGTTTTAATAACAAGTAAGAAAATTATTTATTTGTTTATTGGTTATTTATATTATTATTTTTATACTTCATTTCAATTTCTAATTTCCTTATTCTTTCATTCTGCTCCAACTCCATTTTTTTAAGTTGGAAATCGTTTTCGATCTTCTTCTTTTCATTTTCATGTTTGTTTGCTTCAACTTGCTTCATCCAATTGAATTTTTCTATTTCAAATTGAAGCGGTTTTTGGAAATCGTTTTCGATCTTCTTCTTTTCATTTTCATGTTTGTTTGCTTCAACTTGCTTCATCCAATTGAATTTTTCTATTTCAAATTGAAGCTGTTTTTCTCGAAATCTCATTCTTTCAGCTTCTAATGTTGCCAGTTTGTCAATGGCAGTGTTTTGGTGTTTTGCCTTAATTTTTTTTACAAACGGGCTGGCCGCAGATGAGGCAGATGCCATTAGAGATATGTCATTTTCTTCCTGCGCTTCAGGTTCGGGGTCTTCCAAATCATCCACAACATTTTCTATAGAGTCGAGTTCCATTGCAGAGGAGCTCATTACCACAACCTCAGCTTCCCTCTCCGTAGCAAAAATGTCCGCTAACTGTTTGTAATGCGGACAACTTTTAAGCACTTTATCTGTAATAAAGCAAATCAATTTAATTCCAAAGTTGATATTAAAATATATATAAAATCTACCCATCACAGTCCGCTCCACAACGCCATCCTCTATTCCAGCGCCCGTGGAATTTAGCCAGTGGTCTGCCGATTTCATTTGGCTTTTTAAATAGCGAATCTTACATTTTAAGATGTTCCACGTTGCTTCAATTTTTGTCGCTGCAAGCAACTTACTGTAATAGATTTTCGCTGTTGGTTTCTGAAATTAAAGGAGATGTAATTAAATCAAAATAAATAACTAATGTGTCGAAAACTAACCTCGACGTTTCGGTGATTCTGCATATAGGACAGCACGGCTTTGATTTCGGCTTCCGTCCATTTTTTCACCTCCTTTTCTCGCCGGCGCTTTCGAATTTCTGTAGACACTAAAATTATAGTGTAAATAAATGACAAAAAATGTATATTTGCTTTGTACTTTATCTTTTTACTTACTTTTATGATTATTTTTGTGTTGATTTTTGCAGATTTTTGATTCGTTTTGTTGCTTTTTAATGCTTTTTATTCTGGTTTTAATTTGCTGATTGTAAACAAGAAAATCTAAATGGAAATGCCGTTCGCTTAGTTTTATTTATTTTTTGTGCTGCCATTTAGTAAAATTGCAACGACTTTCTAACACTGGAAATAAGCAAACAACCACATAATCTGTAAACAAGGGTCTAGGTTGGTCAACTTTGGTTATTTTGTCATACCGCATTTTGTTGTTGTTTACTTAACCACATAACCCGATAAACCACCTTATCGTGAAATTAGTGGTGAAGTTTGATTTTCTAATCTTCGACAAATACTTTTCTTTTGAAATTTTCAACAGATTAGTTGGCAACGCCGATTTTATCTGCATATTTCCGATTTCCAAGTTTTTCATCTTTTTCGATGTAAACAAACGAAACAATAACAAATTTTACGCATTTGTGCTTCGTGCATGTACTGAAAAAACAAACACGATTCAACAACTAAAGTTCGCGATTACATGAGGCAACTTTAGTTGCTAATTCTCGGGCGATTCTCTTTTGCTGTCGCCCATTACCTTCACACGAGCAACTTGTGTTGCGCAACTCTGCTCGAGTTTTTTTCTCATTCTCTTTCACTTTATTTTAACCCATTGTCTACTCTTTACTTTAACCCATTGTCGTTTCTTTTTCCTTATAGGTATTTGGGCCACTCTATCACATATATTAATCAGCTCTGTCAATTAAGAAATACATTTTATTTATTAAAACAAAGATATATCACCCTTTTTACTATCGTCTGAATCAATTTGTATGGCTTCCTCCATACATTTCACAATATCTTTAATTAATTCGATTTTTTCGTCATACTCCATTTTCTAAAATATTTATATTATATTATGTATATTTGTATACATATTTGCAAATTACTTACCAAAAGATGAAATTAAATT
This sequence comes from Bactrocera tryoni, assembly GCF_016617805.1. Classification (NCBI taxonomy): domain Eukaryota; kingdom Metazoa; phylum Arthropoda; class Insecta; order Diptera; family Tephritidae; genus Bactrocera; species Bactrocera tryoni. The sequence goes on from NC_052500.1 coordinate 9,524,931, forward strand.
TTTTAAATACATTCAAAATATTAATTTCAAAAAAATATACGCAAATGCAACTATGTACTACGAAAGAAATAACACGAATGCCGAAAAACGTCGCAGCGAACTGTTACGAATAAGAACACAAAGCGAGTTGCTGAACACTGGAAACCGGCGCGATTCTCCTCTCCTCGTCGCCCCCTCCCCTATAAACTAAGAGTTGCCGCAACAAAAGTTGCCGTGTGTAATAAGGCTCTAAACGAATTTAACTAATAAAACGACGCAAATTTCACAGACAGCAAAAAAAAAAAAACATAAAAGCAATTGTATAAGAAACCTGTTTTCACGTTAAAGGTGATGTTGTTAGTCAGCTCCACTAAATCGGATATGCTCTATGCACTCAGTAGTTTAGTTTGATTGACAGTAACAACAAGAAGATCTAACTAAGCTGAACGATGGTGAGAGCCTAGAAGCAGATTGCTTACTTGCAGGCATTTTAAAGTGAAAAATTCAACTATACGCAGTGCAATTCTTTTGAGAAAGCATAAAGAACAGCTGGCGGTGAAGTCAGCAGCAGGGAATTTGTTATATGCAACAGCTGGTCAAGGAAACCGGCTTTTTATGCACGATAACCTTGGCGAATTGACATTCACCTGTATGGATCGAGTACCGTCTTAAATAAACAATGCTTTGCTGCAACTACAATTTAAAGCAATAGTAAAAGCTGGCGTGGCAAACAACTAGCGGCAATTTTTTCGAATGTACTTAAATAGGAAAGTTATATAAAAAGAGCTGTGAAAAATGTATCTCAATTATCTTATAATACTCAAGCTTCTAAGTCAACTCACATATACGTGTGTAAATGCCGAGTTTACACCGGGATCTATGCAGCATACACCAATACCTTTGCCAAATTTACCAGCAGAGCATTTAATACGCTACCTTAATACCTTCCCGCAAGTACGTGAACATTGTGTAAAAAATGAAGATTGTCTACGCATAATCCGTAGCAACGCCTCCACGAATAGCTTAAATGACGAATTAATACCCACATTGGACACCTTAACCGCGTGTTGGGGTCATGAACTCGATTGTGATGCGAATAAACGTTTTCAGACGCCCACTTGTCCGGGCGAACACCACGGTTGGGTGCAAAGCAAAACTGCACAAGTGAATACATTTTACAATCAAGCCGATTTTGGTTATATACAAAATCAAATTAACGAATTGTCACTTATATGTGAGCCACATTACATCACAGATTCCTCGCTAGAATGTAGCAAGTATCTGCGCTTTTGCCGCGGACGCAATTTGCTCTTTGACTTTCGCGACCTAGCGCAACGAAAGGAATTAATACGATATCATATGGATGTACTGAAACCACACCAGTTGTTAGGACATTGCCAGTTCAATCGTACACGTTTAGAGGCCGAATTGGACCACATGGGTGCACTGCAGTCTTGGGCGCCAGAATTACGAAATTTTGATGAACTACCCACATCACTAATGACAAGTGGTGCGTGTGATTTAGTCATTGATACGCCCACGTTTATTCTGAAAATCGATGCTACTTATAATATGTATCATCATTTCTGCGATTTTTTCAATTTATACGCATCGCTTTTCGTGAATCAATCACACCCGCTAGCGTTTCATACAGATTCTCGCATTTTGATTTGGGAAACATATCCCTACGATTCGCCATTTGCTGAGACATTTAAGGCATTTTCGGACAATCCAATATGGACATTAAATGATTTTAAAGGAAAACGTGTATGTTTTCGGAATGTGGTGTTGCCTCTTTTACCACGTATGATATTTGGCTTGTTTTATAACACGCCGCTGGTAAGTTGATGATATTTGCGAAATTTTACTCCTTTTATTTACTGTAACTGGCATAAATTCTTTCAGATTCATGGCTGTCAAGGTAGCGGTCTGTTTCGTGCCTTCTCCGAATTCATTTTACATCGCTTACAAATACCTTTCCGTCCACCTAGACCACAAACTAAACTACGTATTACATTCTTATCACGTCGCACAAAGTATAGACAAGTTTTAAATGAGGATCAGTTGCTTGAAGAAATCGGTGCGAACAGCAGCTATCACGTGCAACGTATTTCGTTTGAAAGGTTTTTTAAACAATATTTATTAAGGCATTATCTAATTATGCATTTATATTTTCAGGGGTCTCTCCTTCAGTCAGCAATTGGCTATAACGCGGAACACAGATGTACTTATAGGCATGCATGGTGCAGGACTAACCCACCTGCTTTTCTTGCCGAATTGGGCTACAATTTTCGAGCTGTATAATTGTGAAGACCCTAATTGTTATAAAGATTTGGCGCGTCTGCGTGGCGTTAATTATATTACATGGGAACGTGAAGAGCTACTCTATCCGCAAGATGAAGGTCATCATCCGCAGGGGGGAGCCCATGCAAAATTCACAAATTATCGTTTTGATACAAAAGAATTCACACGACTTGTGACAAAAGCCGCCGATCTAGTATATACACATAATGAGTACCAGAAATTTCAAACGCAGCAAAATAACAACCATCCAACCACTCATAGTGCGGGCGAACAGATTTTACAGCCAAAAGAAGAGCTGTAGAGGTCTATATATGCAGTATTTTCGAAGTTAAGTAATTGTGATTTTGAATAAAATTTAAGTGGTAAAATAATATAAATTTTTTTATATTATTTTGTAATTTACCTTTTTAAACTAAAATTTTTATCTGACTCATCATCATTATAATAAATTTTTTTTTTTAATTTATTATAGTAAAGGTAACACTATTTTTGTTTTTACAATTTGGTAGTTGCTTTTTTTACACATTGTGTTTTCATATTTAAATTCTGTAAGCAGTGAGAAAAGCAAGACATAAATATAATGTGTGAGAGAAAATATGATGTTACAGTTAGTTATCACCGTATGATTGGAAGCGGATTGAAAAACTAAGCAGAAATCATGGACTTTGGGGATGATGATGAAATTATAGTTCCAATATGGAATGTAGAAGCCGAAGTTCTTCCGTTTGAGGACTACGATTCACCCGCGCCAAAAATAACTGTAACACACGCTGAATCTTGGGAAATACTATACCACGTGTGGTTTATATTAGAGTCCCTGCTGGCCGTTATATTTTTCTTTGCGATTACGCGCGTCTTTGGTCAGAAAACGCCGCATATAATTCACCCCGATTCCATTAAGCGATACCTCTACGAATTCCTATTTATTCTTGCGCCTACAGTGTTATTTGTAATTGTGCTACATCATTATGTTTATGCTGTAATTATCGTGTTCGCTATTTCTGTAATATACGCATTGTTTATGATTTATAAAACCAATGCACAACAACGCTGGTACATTACGGGTGGTCGCCGACCCTTCATTTTGACATTAAATCGTGCAACAATCTACTTGATAACAGCGCTTTGTATATTAGCCGAGGATTTTCAATGTTTTCCAAAATATTTTCAAATGTCGCATGGCCATAGTATTGGCTTAAAAGATGCGCTAGCGGGATTTTATGTTTTTACAATGGCGACCGTTGAGCGAAATAAGAATAAAATATATGGAGTTAGACGCACTTTAACGGCGCTAGTGCTTTTGTGGTTAGGCGAGTATGTCGGTTCAAAATATATTATATATAGCCATGATGAAAATGTATATGGCGAGCATTGGAATATATTCGTTACGTTGGCACTGACAAAATGTATCGGCACTTTTTACTGTTCTGTGTTTAAGTCACGCACTAAACAGCTCTATGTCGGAGGGGGTAAGTTTAGAAAATTGTGTGATTTAATATACATTTGTATTTAAAATAATCTAACAAAATATGTACTATTAAAATATTTACTTTGCAGTGCTTTTGATTCTACATCAGTGTGCTCTACGAGTTTTCTCCGATAATGTTGTTTTGGATTCAGATTATGTACGTGACAATCTATTCAGTCAGAACCGTGAAGGCTTGCTATCACTTCCTGGTTTTGTAGCACTTTACTTTATATCCGTTTACATTGGTCGCTGTCTTCGTGTACAAGATATAATTTTATCCTACTATGACGTTATACACAAAGTAAAAGTAATTGGCTTAACTTGTGTGACACTTTGGATATTGGTGTTTAGCTGTGCCTTCACAATATCCATTTCACATATTACCTGTAATGCTGGATATGTCTTATGGATTTTAGCAATGACACTAACTATGACCTTTGTATCCATTGTTGTTTTTCATTTAGTTATAAATACATTGTGGTTTTTAGATAAAAACGATACTTATTATGAGATATATTATGGAACAGTATTGAAGACTTCGGATATACCACGTTATAGAGACCTTTTGCCTATGATTGTAGAGGCAATAAATAAGAATGGATTTTTATTTTTCGTGTTAACTATTTTAAGCGCACGCCTCAATGTTATTGTTAATCCCATGATACTGGATGGTAGATTTGCTTTCTTTATGTTATTCAATTCTTTGCTTTTTGCAACTGGTATAGTTTCCTTATTACATCATTTTAAATTACGTATATCTATATAATTGTTAATTTTTGTATAATTTGGAAGCATGTAAAATGTTAGCTCCACTATATCGGATATTAAATCAAAATATTTCATTTCCTCGTAGGAAAAGATAAATATTTTGATGTTAGTATACAAAGCAATTGTAAAAATTTTGCATATTTTATTAATTTGGTTTATCCTAAAGTTAAACTGAATAATGTAAAATATTTGCTATAAAGACAAAATTGTTAAAATTATATTAGTCTTAGGATTAATTATTTTTTTAACAGAATTTTGTTAGTAACTTACATTTTTTGCACAGTTGAGTGGTTTTCTAGCATTTTGCATACTTTCAGAATGACATATTTGCACTATTTTATACACAATAACTGGAACATTTCCAAAATGCTTAACTTTGTTCAAAATTTTAATAAAACTAAATGACACTTTTAATTTGATGTATGACTTCTCACAAGTATGAAAGTATGTATATATGAATGCATATATGTAAGTATGTATGGTTTGACTTTGCAATGTGCATTTCAGAAAAACTTAAACAAGAAAAAACTTCGGTTGCACCGAATCTATAATACCCTTCACAAATACAAAAGAATCAATTTCAAACTTGATTTTGAAAGTATGCATGTATATCGTTAAATAAAAAGGTTCCATCAAGGACACAATTTCTATAGGTTAGTTTGTATGGCAGCTGTAGTGGTCCGATCTGCATAATTTCTTTGGAGTTTGTGTAGTAAGTAAAGATCAAGGCAAAATAAACAAGTGATTTAAAAGTGAAAAATAAAAATTGAAATAAATTCATAAATTTGATAGAAAACGGAATTCTGTTAATTTAAATTTTTGGTATTCCCGATAATCACAGTCACATAAGAGTCCTACGTGTCTGGCAATACCTGAGCAGTGTTGTTAAACGATGCTCCCTCGGTGCCTAATTATTGAAACAAAAGTGAGGTATGCGAACTGGTTTACGTATTTGGCTACTTATACTTAATTATTATAGGTCAATATTAACATGTTCATCATTTTTACAATCATTTCTCACTGTTTAATACAACTAGCAAGCAAATTGAAGAAATACATATGAATATAACATTTTTACAAATGCAAAGATAATTTTACCACGATACTGTGAAAATCACCACAAACCGTGCTGTATTATCAGCGAATTATTTTGTTGCACACTGCTCATCAGCTGTATTTATTTACATTTAGGAAATGGGATTCGTTTTAGCCGTTGGACTGGTCAACTCGTTGCTGCAAATTTATTGTTTAATATCATCAACTTTAATAAAACATGTAAATACGAATTGTTTGTATACAGTTCTACGATAACAACAAAATTGTTCGTGTGAAAAGCTATCGAAGTAAACTAACAGTTTATTATCACTTAACAAAATGGCACGAATTGAAAGAGCAGGCAGTGAGTTCTGTGCTATTGGCGCACCAGAACCACAGTGCCTCTGTTCGAAGAAACAACAATTTTTGAATATGATACAAAACGACGTCAATATAGATTCAATATTAATTAAACAACTCACTGGAAAATATGAAATACCATATTGGGAAACATTTTACCATGTATTATTCATTCTATGTACGATTATGCCGGTTGTATTTTTCTTTGCGATTGCGCGCATTGCCTGCCAACAGTTGGAAAAGAAAACGCCTGTCGGTTTTTTCGGGAAGTTTATAATCGAATTCGTAATAATTGTTATACCCACAGTGTTGTTTGTAAATGTGCTAAATAGTTATGTTGGTTATGTGCTCATAGTTTTCGGTCTTTATGTTTTGGTGACATTATATCACAATTATAAAACAAAAACACTTAAAAATCAGTGTTACAATTTGGGCGGTAGCAGATCATATGTTTTGACTTTAGTTCGTGCAATTATAAATTTGCTTACAGCGCTTTGTATACTGGCAGTTGATTTTACGTGCTTTCCGAAAGATTTTCGAAAAACACGACGTTATGGTGCTGGACTTATGGACGTTGGCATTGGATTATTTGTTTTCGCAATGGGCGCCGTATCGCGACCACCAAAGAAACCTGCAGACTTTCAACGTGTTATGTACATTGTATTGCCGTTACTCTTTTTGGGTCTTTCGCGTACTCTAATTATATTACATATAAATTATAATCAAGATGTACATGAATATGGACAACACTTGAACGCTTTCTTTACATTGGGGCTCACTAAGTTATTGGGTTCCTCACTTAGTGGGCTTGTAAAGAGCGGTTCGGCACATATCGCCACTGGTGCGGGTAAGCAATACATTAGCAAAAATTTTGTAATATAAACTAAAAAAAAAAATTATTTGTATATTATAGTAATCGCAGTCATACACGAATATAGTCTTCAGTTTTACATATCACAATTTGTTATGGACGGTCATATCCCCCGAGATGCTTTTGTACCAGCGAATCGTGAAGGAATTTTCTCACTGCCCGGTTTCGTTGTTATATATTTGATATCAATTGTGATTGGTAAAGCTCTACGTGTTAGCGACGGTCTTGTGAGCTATAAAGTACTGCTAAATAAATTACGAGCATTTGGCTTAGCGAGCATTGGACTTTGGCTGATTGTAATTAGCTGTATATTTACAATTTCAATTGCGCGTGTCACCTGCAATTTAGGCTATATAGTGTGGATTTTAGCCATAGCGCTAACTATGATTTTTATTTCCATGATAGTATTTCATTTGGTTTTAAATATAAGTTGGTCAACTAGGGACAGTAAGACAACAGACGAGACTTATACATCAACGGCGCCATTACTAGACACTGCATTAACTCCGAGTGCAAATGTACTACCCACGCTAGTGGAAGCAGTAAATAAAAACGGTCTAACGTTTTTCCTATTAGCCAATGTGCTTACGGGTTTTGTAAATATGTTTTTAGAGCCAAGTGAACGATATGATAACGAAAGTATTTTTATATTAACCATTTATTTGCTGATATCGATCGGATTCGTTCAACTACTATATCGTTTTAATATTCGATTAGCATAATAATTTACATATCGTGCACAAACAAGAAGAACTCTTTAAGTATATAAAATAAAATTGTGTTATATTAACATGTAAATAAATATGTGTGTGGATTTTATCTACGTTATATCTGTGAACAAAGTTGTGGCTGTATTTATATCTATTGTAAAAATAATTGTATATATTGTATTTAGTGACAGAAAATAACAATATTGAAAAGCTAATCTTCTAAATTAATAAAGTTGTAAAACGAACTGTGCTCAATTAATCCTAAGCTGCGTAGTAATTTTTATTTCTGCTGCTTAAGAATACTTTTTCACTTCGCTCCAGTTTGAATTAGCTAGGAATGTGAGATATATTCACAAGAGCTGTATATAAAAGCTGGATTACTTCAGTATTGGAAAATCTAAATAAGCATGAATTTTAAATTTGAAGAGAAACGGGTGGAGCTTTTTGGGCCGATAGTAATGGGTTTCTCTGTCCTCATGATGTTATTTTGTTTAATTTAACACTTCGTGGTAACGGTATTTATAGATTACAAGTTTATTGCCAACCTTTCAGTAATCCGCATATATAACTTTTTTAATCTACCCTAGCCTACGGTCACATAGTTTGTTTTTGAAAGTTAATGTAATGCATTAAGACAAAATCCACGCAATACCCTCAGTGTACTTCAACACACCGATTATAACGATACCAGCCAATAGTTTAGTGATAGGGCGATAAGAGAAAATTAGCACGTTATTTGCTTATCACCGTCAATGAAACACAATTGTATTGTAGTTTTAGGAACTTTACCTAAATATAGAGATAATTGAAACAAAAAAAATTAACTTCGGCTGCACTGAAGCTATAATACTTCTTAGGCGCATTCTTATAGCATAAAAGAGTATAAAAGGAATTTAATACTGATTTTTGTCGGTCAGTTTAAAAAGCAGCTATATGCTATAGTGATCTGATCCGATCTGAACGATTTATTAGAAGATTGTAGCGCTGGCTTGAACAATATACAAGTATCTCTGCCAAATTTTCTGAAGATATCTTGTCAAATAAAAAAGTTTTCCATACAAGGACTTAATTTTTATCGGTCAGTTTGTATGGCAGCTACATGCTATAGTTATCCGATCTGAATTATTTCTGCGAAGATTGTAGCGCTGGCTTGAACAATATACAGGTATCTCTGACAAATGTCCTGAAGATATATTGTCAAATAAAAAAGTTTCCCATACAAGGACTTAATTTTTGTCGGTCAGTTTGTATGACAGCCATATGCTATAGTTATCCGATCTGAACGATTTCTTAGAAGATTGTAGTGCAGTCGTGAACAATAATTTCTGTCAAATTTCCTGGAGATATCTTGTAAAATAAAAAAGTTTTCCATACAAGGACTTAATTTTTGTCGGTCAGTTTGTATGACAGCCATATGCTATAGTTATCCGATCTGAACGATTTCTGAGAAAATTGTAGCGCTGGCTTGGACAAAAATCTCTGCGAAATTTCCTGAAGACATCTTGTCAAATATAAAAGTTTTCCATACAAGGACTTAATTTTTATCGGTCAGTATGAACGACAACTATATTCTATAGTGATCCGATCCAAACGATTTTTTAGGAGGCTATAGCGCTGGCTTGTACAATAATATGTATGTACCCATTTTCATGGAGATAATTTCTCAAATAAAAAAGTTTTCCATACAAAGACTTTATTTTGAGAGATCAGTTTTTACGGCAGCTATAAGCTTTAGAGGTCCGATATTCGAGATTCCGACAAATGTGCAGCTTCTTGCAGAAAAAAAGGATGTGTACAAAATTTCAGATAGACATCTCAAAAACCAAGGGAGTAGTTTGAGTATATACAGATGAACATGGGTAAATTGACTAACTACTTTATAGGATCTTCAACGTTTCCTTCTGGGTATTTCATACGTTCTGTCAATTTTGTATAATTTATATATGTACATCCCAACTCTGGAAAGAAGAAGAAGACAACTCAAGAACAACTTCCTAATCTCATCGCGGGTATTCACTAAATACATTTGTATAAATAATTGAACTTTCATCATTTATTACTACCGAAACTTATCCGAGACAAGTACTCGCAAAGGCAACACACAAAACAGGACATAATTTAAGATACCGAACGAGAAGCTTATAGGAAAGAACATACATATACGACGCAGAATTTATTTCGGATAGAAAACAGTGCTCAATTGGAGCGTTCATTCCATGCTTTTTTGATCTTCCAACGCTGATCACCCAACACCACTTGCAGTGCATCCATATAATCACATTCCCGAAATGGGATCTCATGCACCACACGTCCAAAACTGTCCGATATATAGAGCGTATGTTCATCGTCCACTTTGGAGTTGTAAGAAGCGTCTTCAGTGTTTGCTTTCTCAAATACTTTGGGATCCCTTAGCGGTATGGCTTGTTGTCTCATTATACTGCCCTCACAGCGGTAACGCGTTTGATGTGGCTTTTGCTGTGTCTTCAGTTGTTCCTGCTGATGGCGTTGTTTTTGCGCTTTATTATAATTTTGTTGCAACTCCATTTGCAATTGTTTCGTACGTTGGCTTTGATGTTGCTTTTGTGTTCTGAGACGTTGTTCGTGCTGTTCATCGGGGTCTTCGTCGACTGCCGTGGTTGAGGAGTTCGAACGGAAGTTGGAACGTATTGGCATGCATGAGCGCAGCTGCGCCGGTTCCGAGTCTAAAAATTGTTCGAAAAAGCGGCTGCGGGTGGTGAAATTGCCCGTTGCTGAAAAGGCGGACGATGTGGACTTTTCCGGACGGCAACGCATAAATTCGATGTGCTCTTTGATGTTGGCGACCTCAAGTAATTTAATTTTCCTCTCGGTACGGTATATTTTTGACATGCGATACAACAACAATACTACATACAAATTTAACACAAAGATGATGGTCCAGAAGATTTGCGTTAAATTTTGAAGATTCAATTCTATTAACATTATTTTTTATCTAATTTTTTTTTTTAACAAATTACTTTATATTTGGCATTTACTACTAATGTGAAAAGCAAGGTCTACGTTGCCAAGCGAAGAAATCTCGGTTTAATATTGATTATTGAAAGTTTATATATTGAAAGCATTTCCGTCTCTTTATTTTGTCATTGCTTGTTTAAATATTTGGTAGCATGGTGTTGCCAGCCAGGAGCTTTTTCGGAAATACCACCGTCGTTTAATCTGTAAAATTTGTTTTAATTACGAAAGTTATAAAAGCTTTTGGATTTGCAGCATGCGCTTCCGCCAAAAGTCTAAAAAGTTTTACAAGTAAGCTTTTCCCCGAAAGCTTTTTAGAGCAGGTGACCTTACGACATTTTCTGTAACTGTTAATTTCTCTTACAGTGACACTCACGGTTAAATGATGCCAAACACCAATGAAGGACTATTAAATATGTCAAAAAGTTCGTCGTTCAAGGCTTTTAGCATAACGGTATAGAAATTTATAGCTTTAACAAATAGTACTGATCAAAATAAAAATTTCCGCTGAACACCGAATGAATATTTGGAACTGCCGGGGGTTTGGATTTAAATACGGTTCGTTTTTGTTATATAAATTACACAACCGGGAGGACCGCATGACCTCCTGGGATAAGTGAGCAGAAATAATAAGAATTTGGACAAATACTTAATTTTGCCATAAATACTAAGAACACAGAAAATTAAGGAAACGGAATTGGATATATCGACCAGATCAATGTCAAGACTTATTTGAGATGATCTCCACATGAAAGCCTGCCGGTCGGTCGGTCAGTCGGTTAACTGGTCACCTTCTGACAACGCGTTTGAAGCAAATTAGATTCAACATCTCCAAGCGACTTCTTAAGTGGCACAATCTCAACGGCCTTAAAATTATCCTTTTTACAGATGAAAACCTTTTTCAGTAAGTTTTTAATAAACAAAACTGAAAAAATCTTCCGAAAATGCAAAAAATGTTATTCCAAGGGTTATGGTTATGGTTTCCTCTGTGAAAAAGGCGTTAAAACTGGGGCAAAAGAGTAACAGTAAGATGTTTTGGAAAGCATGATAAAACATATAAGCAATACTCTCTTCAATGGAGAGCAATGGATCATCTAGCAAGATTTTGCTTCAGCACACAAGTTAAAACCCATCCAGCATTGGCTTGAAACCAATATTCCTGAGTCCATAGCTACAGAAGATTTTCCGGCTGGGAGTCCAGATTTGAATCTATTGATCTGCAGTTTGTGGTCAGTGTTGAAGATCATGGCCTCACGAATATCCCACAGATATTTGGGGAGTTTCAAAAAATCGTTGTTTCGAGAGTATTTACTGTAGTTATATCGGGTGATTTTTTAAGAGCTTGATAACTTTTTTTTAAAAAAAACGCATAAAATTTGCAAAATCTCATCGGTTCTTTATTTGAAACGTTAGATTGGTTCATGACATTTACTTTTTGAAGATAATTTCATTTAAATGTTGACCGCGGCTGCGTCTTAGGTGGTCCATTCGGAAAGTCCAATTTTGGGCAACTTTTTCGAGCATTTCGGCCGGAATAGCCCGAATTTCTTCGGAAATGTTGTCTTCCAAAGCTGGAATAGTTGCTGGCTTATTTCTGTAGACTTTAGACTTGACGTAGCCCCACAAAAAATAGTCTAAAGGCGTTAAATCGCATGATCTTGTTGGCCAACTTACGGGTCCATTTCTTGAGATGAATGTTCTCCGAAGTTTCCCTCAAAATGGCCATAGAATCGCGAGCGCCATCTTGTTGAAACCACATGTCAACCAAGTTCAGTTCTTCCATTTTTGGCAACAAAAAGTTTGTTAGCATCGAACGATAGCGATCGCCATTCACCGTAACGTTGCGTCCAACAGCATCTTTGAAAAAATGGCGCTACATGCCACACAGCTCGCGATTCTATGTGCCATTTTGAGGAAAACTTCGGAGAACAATTCATCTCAAGAAATGGACCCGTAAGTTGGCCACCAAGATCATGCGATTTAACGCCTTTAGACTATTTTTTGTGGGGCTACGTCAAGTCTAAAGTCTACAGAAATAAGCCAGCAACTATTCCAGCTTTGGAAGACAACATTTCCGAAGAAATTCGGGCTATTCCGGCCGAAATGCTCGAAAAAGTTGCCCAAAATTGGACTTTCCGAATGGACCACCTAAGACGCAGCCGCGGTCACATTTAAATGAAATTATCTTCAAAAAGTAAATGTCATGAACCAATCTAACGTTTCAAATAAAGAACCGATGAGATTTTGCAAATTTTATGCGTTTTTTTTTAAAAAAAAGTTATCAAGCTCGTAAAAAATCACCCGATAGAAGCAAGCTTTGGAAAAAACATAGAGAGAATTTCGGCCATAGTAGATCTGCTCAGAGTCAGCGAACAAGTTTTGGAAGTTTTTTTTTTTAACATCAATGAAACGATAGGAAGTTAAAAATTACTTATAGTAGATACAAGACTCAAATTCGTTAGTGAAATCATTCAATACCACTTATCAGAAGAGAACACACGAGACTTTAGGACACTCCGAAACCACATTCACTTTGCACCCAACAATCGTTTTCATTGTTAACCATAATCGGTTTTCTAATAAAACAGCAAATCATCCGTGTTCTTTTCGACCAGTTTTGATGTTTTCTCTAAACTCGTTTGCTGTCAAACGTCACATTCCTTTTGGGATACAAAATTTCGTCAAAATTCTTTTCACAACATATATTAAAATATGTTAAGATCTTCCAAAATTTTTAACTGCATATAAGAACGGAACCGCAATCACCACTACTCAGCTGAGACCATCTGAACGGACACAAATATTTTAATAGTCAAAATTTTTTTAAGTATTGTCGTCGTGACACAGTTTTATTTAAGCGCTATATGGCTCAAGCGAACCTTGAGAATCTTTGCACAGCTTTATGTGCGACAGAAGACCCGGTGCCTGCCTATCCACTGATAGCGCGCACATTAAAAAAGAATTCACCGCCAGCCTGCGACGCCTTCGGACCATTTCCAGATGAGACTATTGTGTCGGGTATCGATCGTGCGCTCTATCTTATGGGCGCACGACGCGTACAGGAGTTTCTGCACCTGCCCACACCATCGCTGGACTCGAGCAATAGCGATATTTCGCTTACCGTGTCGCAAGTGTCTTGCCCGAACTCACATAGACCGTGTCGTAAATGTAGTACGGTCATAACGTCTGGTAAGTTTTGCGATTTAAGTAAGATTTTGATACTCAGTGATCTTATTTTAACTCGCTCACAGATACCAAGGACAAAAATAAATTACCGAGTTGCTTGAAAGTTACCAAAACCTGCACTTGCCCCAAATGCCGGGCCAGCACTGCACAAACGATGACTTTCTCTAAAAAGCCCTGTTGTTGTTGTGGCAGCTCGTCGGCACGCTCTTCGAAAAGTAGCTTAGCTTCGCATGTACAAATCTTTGAACCACCCAAATCAATGAATCCGCTGAAACGTTCATTTTCGATGTGCTCACTGGCCTGCCGAAAGTTAAAACAAATGTTGACCTTTCCATCAAGCGACGGCCAGAAGGCAAAATGGTTGTGGGCACGCCTACATTCCACAGATAATGGCTGTCAAGTCTATGAGATATTCAAAAACTCCAATGTGTGCACACATCCGTCGGAGTTTGAGAAGCAACGGATGCCACAAGTCATCTTCGTCGTGCTACAAAATGGCGCTATAATGCCATTCGAAATTTTGCCCTCCCACTAAGGAAGCAAGCGAAAAGGGTGCGAGAGACCCGGTGGATTTTATATCTCCACTATATATGTAGTATTTCGGTATTTATAACTACTTTTCATTATGTTAAAAACTAAAAACTAAAAATATATACAAATAATGTACTTGTATTTTTAAGAAAATTAAACGTGTAGTTTGTGGCTTTCGAGAGCTTAAGTATGAGATCATATGAGTATTTCTGCGAAGATTGAAGAACAGACTAACGAACGTAAGGTATTTTTACAATTATTTAGGATTTAGGACTCATGAAACTTCAACACAATTTCATGCTAAAATTTTGCCTTGCTCAAGTTCGAGATCGTTTCCTCAATCGATATTCAAGCCTTGCAACCAGCTGATATCTGAGTAATACCTTAATATATATAAAACGACATTTCAAGCTCCTTACGTACAGCTGTAAACGAAACCACTAGTTTTCGGAAATGGCAAGGAAAAGATGCGACCAGGAGAGCCATGTCACTGTGGAGAGAAAACAGACTGTCTATGTATGTACCTCGCAACATTATTATCGACCACAACACATGCGGGATAGGATAGATACCGGGAGTTGAAGAGGAAAGCGAGACGCATTTTCTGCAAAAGAGATGCCGAAATGCGTGAGCTCGAAAATTCTACGAAAAGATGCGGGGACTAACAGAAGCTTTAAGACCGGAGCATACTCTGGTAGAACACCCCAAGGAGATCTACTGACAGATGTCCAGAGCATACTAAAATTATGGAGGGAACATTTCTCCAGACGTATGCAGTATGCTTTTATACCAGGAGATGGTGAATCCGATTCGATAAGCCTCCTCAACTTCGCATGTAGGGTTCTATCGAGCGTCTTGTTTGAAAGATTAAAGTCTACCGTCAACAAACTGATTGGGCCTTATCAGTGTGGCTTTAGGCCTGAAAAATCTACAACTGACCAGATATTCACTATGCGCCAAATCTTGGAAAAGACCCTCGAAAAGAGGATCAATACACACCACCTCTTCGTCGATTTCAAAGTTGCTTTTGACCGCACAAAAAGGAGCTGCCTTCAGACAAGTCGACTTCTTCTGGAGAATCTCCTCTTTTCGCTCATACCAATTTTGTTCCCGAATTCAGGTGATGCTATTCTAAAATTTTGAGATTTCGGTATTACCTAACCTAAAAATAAAAGTAATGAGTAAAAAAAAATCTCGAAATTCTTCAACTAATAATGTAGCCTTTTTAAGATTATAAATAAAGGTTTAAACAAAGTTAAGTTGACTACAGCTTCCTAATCGTTTCTTATAGCCCACAACCTACTATTCTACTACTTTTATCCGGCAGCAACCCAAAATAATCACTTGTGCGCAAGCGTTTCCCTTCAAGCAGTCAGTCGATAAATAAAAATTCTAAACTATAGAAGACATGGGAAAGGTTTTCAATGATCAAATTATAAAAATTTTATGTGCAAAAAATTTCAATAAAGTACAAAATGAAGTTGGCGAACCGAATTTGAAAGAGCATTGTTCGTGTGTGCGACGTGGCGAGAGTTACGTCGTCTTTCTGGATCGTGATCATCGCAAACAATTGCAACAACAAATGGGTGGTAAGGATTTCAAATTGGCTGCAACGGAGCAATCACTTTGCAAGCTCGGCCCAACACCGGCCAGCATGGATATGAATGTGGCGGCGAATGGTGGCGATGAGAATTGGTTGAAACGAACGCTCAGCCTGAAGCGTGCCGGTAGCAATACGGGCAGTCTGAAAACGCAAATTTGTGAGAGCATAAGCGCGTTGCTGCCGAAACGTGTGGTGGATATGTTGACGCCGCGTATGCGCAGCAATGAAAATGAGCGCATAACGCCTTCGGTGTTTGGGCCGTTTCTCGATGAGCCGGTGTGCGGATTTATCGATCGTTTGTTCTATTGTATTTGTATGATGTTCGGCATGGAAATGGAGGCGCAGGAGCCCTGTGTGGATGTGCTGGCATGAGATGGATAATTGTATATTAAAGTTTGTGCCGTCGACACTGTGGAATTATTGATTGCATGGCTTGTAACATTACGAAATTGTGTGAATTTTTTTCGAAATAAATTTTCATATAGAAAATCACTGTGATTTTATTGCAGAGAAAAAGTTGTGTTAGAAATAATAAGGTCCAAGAAGTTCAAAATTACTTTAAGTCCACTTCTTCCATACTTTCTTCTACAATTTCTCTCGCCTCCCCGCTTTCACCTGTTTGGGATACTTCGGTGCAGATAAGATTTCTATTAAGGAAATGACAAAAATTACTGCTATTGTCCTGTCGGATTTGTGCTCTAAGGCAGCACAAACAGCAAAGGTTAAGGTTAAACCAAAAGGAAGCGCAGAGGATATTCAATTTCCCCAGCGAGGCAGCGTGTGGCGGCTTAGAGCGTTCAGTGGCGTGGGCAGACGGCGCATAGTCTATTGAATGAAGATGTGTAGGCGGGGAAAAAAGAAGCGGATTAGGCGTAAATGACCATTGAAGACGTTTAATTCACACTTTTGTCGCATTTTCTCTTCATTTATTTTATTTGATTTTTCTTTCGCTTCTTCTATCTCAAATGTAATCACAGCATACGCCGAGGCAACGAACAATTCAAACAATGGACGCTTTGCTTTAACTAAACTGAACTGCCTTAAACTCCTTGATTGACTTGCTTATGTGGGCGGGGCGGTAGGTAAGAGGTTCCCGTTTGCTGGATTTTATTTATGAAGTCTTAAAATTTGCATCACGAGTGTATAAAAAAACGAATTCCAGAGATGACTTCGCCTTTGTTTTATGTCCTGCAAATGGCTGATGAAATCTGCATTAAAAATCTTCAATTATTTGTCTTCAAATGTCTTTGAATTTCTATGAATTCGGTTTTATGTGTTACTTCCTCTACTCCCTTTAAGTTTGCGTCATCATTATAAATGAGTTGCGTACGGACAATAATTTTATCTGATTTCGTATAAAATGCAATTTCCGTAAATAGTAACCGAAGGCAACAACCATGCAATATGGAAGAATTGTTCGCTGGGAATTATTCGTTTTGTCGAAAGGGTGGTTCAAAAAATTCCAAATTGAATAAATGTGCTATCAAATACGGCGGCGAAAAACTGATAAGGAGCATGCATCAGCTTCTTTGTAAAATATGGTCGGATGAAAGCAACCGACGATTGGAATTTTGGTGTGCTTTGCCCAATCCACAAAATGGGAGACTCCACAATCTGCGCCAACCGTGCTACCGTGCGATATGCATCTTCAACGTCACATATAAGGTTCTATCGACCGTATAGTGTGAAACATTAAAGCCCACCTTCAACAAACTGATTGGACCTTTCAGTGTTGGTTCAGGCCTGGAAAATCAACAATTGACCAGATATTCACCAATCGCCAAATCTTGGAAAAGACCAGTGAAAAGAGGAACGACACACAGCACCTATTTGTCGATTTTAAAGCAGCTTTTGACTGCATGAAAAGGAGCTGCCTTTATGCCGCTGTGTCTGAATTTGGTATCCCATCGGAGCCGTTCGATACCAAACGAGGTTTCAGACAAGGATTGAGAAAATAATTCGAGCTGCAGAGATGAATCGAGAAGGCACAATCCTTTATAAGAGTGTACAGCTTTTGGCGTTCGCCGATTACATTGATATCAAAACTAGAGGAGTCAGGGTTTTATTCCGATTTTTTTCAGAAAGTTGAATGACAAGGCGACGGACTACGTCCCAATTCCCAAGACAGCCGGTTCAACGTTACTGAATTTGACTCGGATTTTAGCCGACCAAGGGCTGTTTCGGCGACCTAACAGTTTTTGGATCGGTGAGTTTTACCTTAACGAACTCCGTCCGATTCCAGTATTCCGCATTTGTCTGGTTAGGGGAATGCTTTATGCTGCTACAGTAACTATGATAACATCTTATTACGAATCCGATTTATCTTTTTCGTTGTTTTTTTCAACTCTCGGTGATTTACAAAACTAAAAACTTAGGGTACCTTAGTGGATAATATTAGTAAGAAGATCGAGACTTTTATCTCTTAAAGTCTTCAGTATTTGAAACGCATACCGGCAAATTAGAGACCCCAGAACGAGGATTGTAGTTTTCAGCAAAAATGGTGTCTAAACCGAGGTACATATATTGAAAATGAGTGTGATTTGGAAACTCTCTCTCTTCGTCGAGCCTTTGGACCTCTAACAGTGAATTGGTTAATATAGTAAAAAAAATCGATTTAGAGCACAGAAATCGCTACAACTTCATAGCCGTTTCTCGTTAGTGAACCTCTAAACCTTTTTCATAAACATACTATACACAGAGGTCTAACATTTCCGTAGAAACCACTTTTCCAATCGCATTTCAGTCCTTACAAGTTTTTCTTCTGGTTTTAAAATAAATTAACAAATTTCGCAGCACTTTTCGGTCCACCCGGGGCACGTAACTCTAAATACACATCAACCAGAATGTACTTGTACAAAAGAAAGAGTGACACACCACCTCAAATGTTGTCGCACTTCTGTACGCACACTACATTACCCTCACTGCTCGGTGGTTTCATGGTGCAGGGCCACCATATCTCCTCACACTCGACAACAAAGGGACGATTTATATTGAGTTAATAGAAAAAGTCACAGATACGTAATCATATTCATTAACTTATTGTCGTGTGTTGGGCGAGCGAATTTATGCCTAACAACTTCTCCTGCTTGTTGTTGTTGCCATTGCTAGCTTTTGGAAACTAAGCAGCAATTTTGTTTAACGGTCTTTACCATCTTTTACGCTTTTGGGGAATGAGTTTGGTAACTTTGTGTTATTGTTGTTGTTTGCTCGTGCTGCTTTTCGTGTGTTTGGTTACGCCCACCTGTTCCCAGCCTTTAGACGACTCAATAAATGAGCTGAAAACGTACGCCGGCACTGCCTGTATGGTAGTCAAGACGTGGGTCGGGGATGGAGCTAGCGAAATGAGGTATTTTTGTTGGACTTTTCACTTTGATGACAGATTATTTTCATTACCACAGTGGCGAGCACACACACATGCACACACAGAGGAGATATTCTTGTATAAATACCTATCAGTAAATCAGCCGTGTGTCTAGCCCCGTCTGCGTGCGTTTGGCCGTTTCTCAGCTGATGGTTGCCCATGATAAGCGGAAATGCCTTTTGTCAGTTGTCGACGCAGCAGCGAAATGCAACCCTGTGCTACCGTTTTTTGTGTTAACATATTACCGTTAATTCTTATTTTGATGTTTTTAGCCATTATGTACTACATGACAATGAACATAATAGTAGCGGACGGACAAATGGGCAACAGCCAGTTACCACAAATAAATATGAATATGAATACCTAGTAATTACCAGCGATCATTTATGTCGTGTACTAGATTTGGAGGGTGACTACGCTGAGCTCGTACCTTTAGTGTCTTGAAAGAGTTTTTCGGGATTAGAAAGTTATTATTAAGCGCGCAACTAAGTTCTAGGTAAAACCGTTCATCTTGTCATGCTTTTCAAGAATCAAGTCGTTTTTCGATGTCTTGTGAGTGGAACTGCTTCTGAGCAAGACTAAGTGCAATCGAACGGAACAAATAGAAATTGAACGGAGTAATATTTTGGGACTATGGCGGGTGGGTAGAAATTCCCATTTAAGCGTTTCCACGTTGCCTTTAACGGCTTTGGCAACGTGAGGCCGAGCCTTATCATGCATGTTATCGTTCCTAGTATTGAGGTCAGAAGGAACCCAAGTTCCTGGTTTCCGAATCATTCTCAGGTCAATGAAATGGCTGAAATTGCTTGCCGGGTGACTCACAATGCTGAAACTAGCTCATCTTTCGTTTGATATGGATCTTCATCGAGCAACGCCTCCAATTCACCGTCTTCGAATGTTTTTAGCCGTGCTTCACGCGGATGGTTCGGTCTTAACTACTCAAGTCAGAAAGGTCGAAGGTGGGTACCGAAGTTAAAGCAATCCTCGAACAACAACTAATCACCTATTTTTTCTGAAAATAGTGAATTTCTGACACCTGTAAGAAAACAAGAGGAATGGGCTCTATGCTCCAACTCTAGCTAAAGGGAATACTATATAGTATACATACATATTTCGAGTTTTTGATTTATGTTGGGATTAATAGTTGAACATTCCCTAGAAGAGTCTTTTTGGCCCGAGCTCAAGAAAATGGATAATGATTTCCTGTAATTTTTTTTTCATCGGCAAATATTGACCTTTATAGAAGATATGCTCCAAATCAGTACTTACTCTCTTTATACGTGGAGATTTGATATTTTTAAGAGAATATCCAGGGGAGAAATTTGTGTAGATAGAGACTACGACCCGACATATTGGCAGCAGTATAAGGAAAGAGTGTTTAACTATTTAAGGAGTTACCAAAAAATTGACCTTCCAGAGGCTAAATAATACCCTGAACGGAAAACAGACCACGAAGTTGCGTTACGCCGAATCTATATTGAATATTTTTTAACTGACCTTCATAAGTAGTCATTGGAGAAAGTAAGTATCTCCAAGCACAGTAGATATTGTAAAGTACCTACTTTAGCAGAATTGGAAAAACTGAAGAGCTTTATTTTTCATGACATAAAGAAATACCGAAACCGCCTTAACTTAAATGAGCACTAATCTTCAAGAAGAGCAAGCTTGGAGTTCTGAAATATTATATATGGGGTTTGGGTAAAAGTGTCAAAACTAATTGAAAGTGAGTAAAATATGATTACTTTCGTGCATTTAAGCAAAATAAAATTTCGGGATCCAGAAATTACAAAACCAATTTTTCGGGATCGATCCTGCACAACTTAGGATACAACAACATTTACATATACTATATAGAAGTGAGTAAAATATAATTAATTTCGTGCATTTAACCAAAATAAAAATTCGGGATCCCGAAATTCCAAACCCGAATTTTCGGGATTGACACTCAGTTTTACATTATATTTACAGAAATGTACTATATGGATATGTATTTATATTTACAACATTGTCTACGAAATTTAAGCGCATCTCCACCGGGGTGGTCACTTTTATGATTGATGAACAAATTTGTCGACAATTACTTTCGCAATTATATACTATAATGCGTGTGTGCATCACCATATCATTTTATTTATTTTGCCTTACATTTTTTATACGCATTAAATCCGATTTTGCTCATTAAAGCAGGGCTTAGAAGTAATCAGCACCAAAGCACACGAGAATGCACACATACTCACACACTTAGAGGCTTAAAAAAATACATACATATATACACACAGATACACACACGTAAGCGCACTGAATAGTCCGTTTATAAAGAAAAAAGCCAATTCACTCGTGAATTTACATTTTCTCAATTCTACACGCTTTTTGTGAGTGCTCTTCAGCATTCTCCAAAACTGTTGACTAACTCGGAGCAAATTCTTGCGACTTTATTAGAATATGTCATACTAAAAGAGGAAAGTTATCAAAGTTATGTATGTATTGTGTAGCTGCCACTGGGTGTATGAATATGAATGTCCTTCAAACTTCGCACTCCTTGTCGCCCCACGACAGCATGTGATTGTTATTATTGTTGTTGTTCATGCTCATATGTGAAAAGGCTTAGTGCCTCTCAAGGGAAATCTGTTAAGCCGTTCATAATGAACATTCGTATTACGTGTATGTACATTGGTAGCTAGCCTCTGTGTTCGTATGTATGTATTTCCATATTTGTCAAAGCGGCACGAGCCTTGCAGCGAAGTTGGGGCGACAAATTTCTATTAAAGACATGAATATTCAAAGCATTTTGACAAAACAGCAAATATTGGTGAATGCATGAATATCAATCGAATAACATAAATATATTTAAAGTCAGCCATTGCCAAATACATCAAATAACGCTAGCTGCCGGCAACTAGATCTACTGATTATAGGAATGTGAAATGTTGTTTCAGATCCTACCAGAAGCAGGAAAGGGTTTATAGGCTCTCTGCGTTGTCCATAATGGGAGCTTTAAAGACAACTCCAACGCCGGCTCTTGGACTAGTACTAAACCTATAGAACTCTTCGCTGAAAACTGCGCAGCAAAATTGGCGGGTCGACTACTGGCTGCAGGAAATTTACTTTAGAACCTTCGGGCATAGCTCAATGGGTAATGGCGGTTGGGCAAACACCGAACATGATATCACTTTTCATCTGGGAAATAAGGTTCAAAGTAAACATAGGAAAAGATGGCTGGCGTAAAGGTATGTTAGCTACGCGCAACACTCTAAACATCTATACTGCTGGCTCGAAAATGGAGGTTGGAGTTGATGCGGGAATATACTGTCCAGAGTTAGTCATAAGGTAACCTTTTAAGTTGCCGGACCACTGCAGTATATGTATTTCGAGCAGAGGCAACATCTACGTAGACAGCCAAGCAGCAATCAAAGCAGTAACCTCGAACCGCATATCGGCCAGAAGTGTCTTGGGAAGCAGTGGAAAGTGTTGCCAGAAGTAAACAACTTCACTTCCAATGGGTGCCAGGTCACAAAGGCCTCGAAGTCAACAAAATAGTGGACGAGATTAACAAGAATGGTGTGCGGCTAACATCTGAAAACGTGATAAAAATTGGGATGGATTGTTTATGCGATGATCTCGACAGAAACATGGTAAAGAAAATCAAAACACGATGCTATCTGCGTGTAAGACTGCATAAGTCATGTGCAAAACGGTAGCTCGGAAGTACACAAAACTCCTATTGGCACTCGATAGAGGAGACTGTACGAAAATGATCGGAATACTAACTGGTCACTGTCTGGTGGCGGCAAACGAAGACTGCAGGAAATGTTTAGAGCAGGCCACCAGGTAAACAGTGAAGCACCTCTTGTGCATTTGTCACGCATTGGCAAGACTACGCTATAAGCATCTGGGGTCCCTACGGTATGAAACACTGGAGGAGGTATCGATAGTGAGGCCGCAGAGTCTGTTAAAACTCAAGCACAGGCATGACTACTTATCTTGGACTAGGAACTGAACTCCATCTGGTATCGCAAAGGACTAAAACTGGTCTATGCGTAGCTTATTATCTATCAATTTAACCTAACCTAACTTATTTCAAGACTACGTGTCTTGATACGAAATATGTCGATTTCATCTGCACTCTACTTTTTCTAAATGGTGGAGTCGTTATATAATCGTTAGAACTGCTAACCAATATTTTACGTGTCCTTAAAGGGCCCTTAAAAGCACTCCCGACTAATATCACGAAACCTTAAGCATACAACAGTGTCTTCTCGACAGAACTTGTCCAGTCTTCAGATCATTTTCTCAATGTCTTGCCGGCCTAAAGTGACGCGTGTTAACTACCGTATCTTTATAAAAGCCATCATCATCCCTAAACCCTTTATAAGTTCCGTAAGTTCAAGATGAAAACCACAAAACTTTATTTTCAAGATGATAAGATTCGAAAATGCGTATTTCTAATAGCGGTTATTCCTCAATAGAAGTTGGTAAGTCTCTGTGTACTTAATGACATAAGAAAGCTACACATAAAACTTACAGCCATCATATGGATGTGTGTTAAGTTTAAGACTCGAACTAAAAATTGTTACAATCTGTCAAGCAGGTTCTGTCCTCACTTAGATTTTCGATTTAAGTTTGAAATTGAAATATGCCTTCTTTGTAGAAAAAGCGTTATTTCGGAGAATCCGTGGTAAGCAAAGTTTTTGGTTATATTCTATATTCGGTCACAGAGTTGTCTACGTTCTAATTGGAGATTGACTCTTCTAGATTCGGTCAGCTTTTTTGGAGGAATAATCAAAAGTTCTTGCTATATATTGATTTTTGCTTTTTCCATATTTGCTTGTTCTCAACGTTACAAGAAAACCCTTTTAAAAAGTATGCCTGCAAACGCCTTAAAGTATTACCAAACAAACGCATTAAATCATCACTCCAAACAAGCTGATAATACCTAAAATATTATACAACACTTTACATCTCAACACTAAGCCGTTGTTTAACGCTGGATCTTTCGTCATGGTTGCACTTCCGGTGCGAACGCTTAGCAAATGTGAGCAAAGTGAAGTGATAATGCGCAAAACGAAAGCAAAGAGGATCCGCGTAGAGACAGAGGTACGCACATAAGTGAAACTAAAATAAAAGATTGGTCGAAGCTTCAGCTGGGAGCAGATGATGTTTGAGTTGGAATAAGTGTTGTAGTCCGGTTGTGGATTTGATTTTTTTGCTTGCCTGCTGCTGCTACACATTTATTGCTTGTTCTATGAGCACATTTCCGTTTTGCGTTATGAGCCTCCTACCCCCGCCAGCAGCGCTTGAGTTGGGTTAAATCGTGTGGAAGGTGATATGATTAAGCGTTGCTATGGTGGCATATCCGCTTGGAGCAGAGGCTGGGTGCTTTGGCACTACTCAAACGTTTTGCAATAAATGCTGCTGCATAGTTGCGCAATTCACACATACATATATGTATGTGAATTTATTGATGTGTGAGAGTGTCTGCAACGGTGAAGCAGGGGCAACCAATTTATTGCTGGAGGCCATAGAAACGCATCAAAATTGCCAGAAGATGAATTGTGCATGAAAATTCACCTTCAGCAGGAAATCATATAAAAGTGGATACAATAAGAATTGATTGTCGTGTATTCAGAAATTTATAAATATACTTAGGTCTAGGGACATATACATACGTATGAGAAGGAAATCAATATTAATAAGGACACAAATTCGTGAAGGTTTTCTTCTCCAATAATTTTATTTAAAATCGTTTATGTAGATGAAACAGTTTGGAGTAAAAATATTTTAAAGCAGAAAATGTAAGGATTTGAGACTAATGCTAAGAAAAACATGGAAAAACGTGAGCTTCGGCTGCAGGTTAATCAATACCCTTCACACGGGTATTTCTGAAAGGATAAAAGAGCATAAAAATGCCTTTATCTTGATTTTTATCCGGCAGTTTTATGCAAGTTGAGCCGATCTGAACAATTTCTTCAGATATTGTACAGTTGCCTTTGATAAGAATCCGTGTGCAATTTGTTGGACATTGCTCGTTAAATACAACACAATTCCATACAAGATATTTAGTTTGATCTTTTAGTTTTTATGACAACTGAATTCTATCCATATCGGCGGTTCCGATCTAATGAACCACTTCTGGAAAGAAAAGGACGAGTGCGAAATTTCAAAGTGATATCTCAAAAACAGAGAATTAGTACACGTATATAAAGACAGACGGGTAAATAGTCGGCGATAGCTAAATCGAGTCGGCTCGTCACGCCGATCATTTATACTGAGCAGGGAACATACCAACGACCTCACCAAACCTCAGAAAGCAATACATTTTACTTTAAAGCAGTCAAAGCAAAGTAAAAATTTTCGGAAGGTGTCGGATACTAAGAAAAATGTAGCCAACTCTTATTTTTATAAGAACTCGAAAGGTGTTGATAATGTTGATCTCCGATTTAATTTCATCTATTTAAAAAAAAAAAGCCTACACGCTCAATATAAACCATACTACCGAATTTTATAAATTGTTTTATTTATTTTAGATTTGGTATCAAAATTTATGTTCTTGAGAACATTATGAGATCTTCTGCTCAATCCTCCGTATTTTGAGATCTACGGCACTTACTGTTAAGGAGGTAAATCTTTCTTTCAATGGTGTTAGATCTTTAAAGTCTTCAAATGTGACGTAAATGCGCCGACGAACTTTCTTTCAAAAACAGCGCGAATACTTTATTTTCTAGAGTAATTATAGTTAGATAATTGTGGGGGGTATTTCTGTAAATTTGTGAAGGCATTCTGACAAGGTTTCACCCTGTAGGTGAAAGTCTTTACTAATTGCTGAAGCGCAGAAACAGTTTTTTTTATGAAAAGATAATTAAAATGATTTTAAAAGAATGATTAAGGCTTTATATAATTGCTATTAATTTTTGAATTCGAAATGAAAGAGTCAGAACTTGTGGTTTAACATACATAGGTGATTTAAGGGGTTTATATTCACTGGGAACTTAAAGAATTGTTCATTTATATGGAGCAGTGGGGATTGAGAAGGGGGAAATGGCTTATTAATAATTTTACTACGCTGAAAAATTTTAAAGTAAAAAGAAAAGCAACGATATTCCTCGCAGTCGTATACAAATTTGATTTTATAATTGGGATTTTTTGA
The DNA here is from genome assembly GCF_016617805.1 of Bactrocera tryoni. Classification (NCBI taxonomy): domain Eukaryota; kingdom Metazoa; phylum Arthropoda; class Insecta; order Diptera; family Tephritidae; genus Bactrocera; species Bactrocera tryoni. The sequence goes on from NC_052500.1 coordinate 9,551,242, forward strand.
CTATGTGATATTCTATCTCTAACTCATTCACAGAGCGTGATTCTTCAGAAAAATCCGTTCAATTTGACAAAGGCATCGAATATGATAGATACGCTGGTTGTAACGTTCCGAAATCGAAGACAAAAAGCTGAGGAGCGTTTTCGATCCATTTATTCAGACATGAAAAAATTAGCGGCAGGACTAAAGGTTGACGGAGAAAAACCAAGAACCTGCGGCCGACAAACAAAACGCGAAAATTTCTGCGTGACAACTTGCGAAGAATAATACTATAGGGTCTCAGCGTACATTCCTGTGTTGAATACAATCAGCGAAGATTTCAAGACGCGCTTTTCTAAAGAAGTATTGGATGAATTTCAACTGAGTTTGCTGCTTCCAGAAAAAGTATGTGCTTTGAAAACGAAAGAAAAGGAAAATCTTATTGACACTTGGTAGATAGATTCAAAGGCTTTTTGGACAATGACGACGTCATACGACAATTGAAGCTCAAGGGTGAATTTTATCACTGGCAGTGCCATTGAGGGCAAAGGCAAAAGTCAAAAGACAACAAGCTACCGACTACTGCGTTGGAAACATTGAAGAACTGCGATTCTGCAAACTTCCTGTGACGCTCTTTTTCGTCACTTCGCCGCTTGAAAACTTGAAGTCACTGCAGAAGAAGTTATCGAAAGATACTCAAAACTTGGCCCACATCGTTTTGTTTTGTGAAAATTTTCCATACGAACTGACTACAATACTATTATACGTTGCAATAAATTATATAAAGAATATAATAGATTTCATGTTTCAAGTGAATGTTTATTTCCAGCCACCGAATCGAAAATTTGAAATTGATCTATCACATATGTATGTAGTTTCAGATATAGCAAGCTATTTGCAAGATTTTAAACTTAGTGTAATCGGTTCCCAAGTCTCTAAACGAGTTTTGACATGAAATTTTAAAACGACTTTCTTAGATATATTTGCCAGTTAATGACCGAAGGAATACGACTTCTGATAATAATTTCGACTTTTTAAGCCACACTGAGGAGTAAATTCATTCACAAAAAACTATTTTTTTACAGTATCAAGACAATTCAAAATTTTTCAAAATTAATGAGCGGCCATTAAAGTACTTTAAATTTTGTAAATGTACATTTTTTTGATTAACGACTTGAATTTCTGACTTGGCAAGTGGTTAAAGCCCCTTCCTCCTCACCAGTTCCTTATTTCCCACTTCTTCCACGCTGAAACCAAAAAGTCTCTGAAAAAATGTATAATTTACTGCCTTATGGCAAAGAGCGAGTAATAATGAAATCAATTTAAAATAACTTACACAAACAAAAAGTAAATTTCGCGCAATTTTGCCTCGCCACAAATCACTTGCTTCACTCAAAAACGCATTTGAAGCTGGCAAATCATTTCAATTGTGTTAAAAGCTTTGAGGAAGAAAGCAACAACAGCTATAAATAAATTGTCATCAATCTGCTGATATGGCTAAAAATCACGTAATAAATTTAGCTGTAACATTAAGAAGATTAATTTGTATTTTGTGTGATTTTCTACCCCTACCCCCTACAAAGGTTGCGCTCTGAAGTATAGGATTGCAAAAAGAAAAACATATCTATAAAAAATAACTGTGATTGTGTCAACGCTGCCGATGCTTGCAAAAAAGCAAAAGAAAGCGGAATAAAGTGAGCCTGCCACAAAGCGGAAGCATTGCCATCTTTCCTTTTATCCCTTCCCCTCATTGTTAATGTTTTCTTTGCAGGCTTTTGTTGTTGTTGCAGTATTGTATAGGCCACGAGTAGTGTGTGTAGATTTCTTAGTAATGTGATGCCGCCAATCGATTTGTGTTTTCTTTCTGCCTTCCAACGAGCATGCAATAAAAATAGAAAACTTTAAAGGCAAGCATTTTTGAGGGTGAGTAAGAGGAGCGCGTTTTTGCAATTTTTTTTTGCGAACAAAGCCGAATTCGACAAATGTTGGCAGGCGCTCAAGTGTTCGTGTTTGATATAACGGTATCAAAACATTGCGAAAAATGCCGCAAAACAAGGCAAATCCAAAAGAATACAACAAAAGCTGCAATCTACAAACAAGAATCACAACAACCTTTTACAGAAAGAGGTCTATTATCAAACACACACACACACATACATATATATACATACATATGTACGTCTCGCATTCTCAAAAACCCATAATAGAGTTAGTTGTTGCAAGTTGTTCTACTTGTTTTTGTTGTTATTGCTGCTTAGTGGTGCGTTACTATTAGATTTCAAATGCATTGTTGTTATTGTTTTTTCGTCGCTACCACAAGTCGTATGCATTTAATACCGTTACATGAAATGAGCGCGTTGTTGTGTTTCCTGCAGCATTTTTGCTTTTATTTTTTTCTAAATTTTCATTCCTTAAACTTATCCATTTAATTTTTTCATCTGTTTTTCCTTAGCTCCGTGCTGCCCCAAAAGAATCGTAAGCGTAACCGCAGCGCGTTAACCATTAACTGTTCCACGCTTTGGTCGTGATTCACCGTTATAAAAAACGACTGTCAAACATTGCATTCACATACGAACCTCAACGCATGTCTACATATATACACATACATATTTACACATATCGCCCAGCTTCCACCATGCCAAATGTCACTCATCCGTCACTCAATCGTTAAAGTAGTAGTCAGTAACTACCCTTTAGGAAAAACGTATGAAAACTAAGAAATCTTTGAACTGCTTTATAAGCAACTCATTTGTTATCAGTTAGCATCCCTTCTGAGCAAAAATTTTTAAAATTATAACATCGAAACTTATCACATATAAAAGACCGCATCATAGAGTTAGTTAGATTAGGTTAGATGACTGATCAGAGATCGCATTAAGACTAAGGTATGAAGTCCTTTATCAAGCCATAAAAATATTATAGAACTCCTGTATTCGATCTTATAAATCAGCAAAGCGTCTAGTAGTCAATACAAATTTGCACAGAGGTGTTAATTTCTACGGTTCCCAACGGTTCAATGGGATGTCTGAAAGTATGAACTCCCAAGTTTTTTAGCCTTGATTCGCAAACGTTGGGCAATCAAGAAAAAGGCCAACCTTACTGAGGGCAAAGAGCGCACTAGATCTCATACGATCGGTCTCGGTTCAAAAGGATCCTGCGACAACATAGGAACCGTTGATAGCCCAGCGAATTCTAGCTTTTCCGTAGAAGAACCCACCAAGAACTGATAGCGAAGCTAGGGTTTCTGACAAGAAAAAAATTCTCAGAAATAGAACATTTTATTGAGAGACATACATCATAAATAGAATTAATGTCCAGCGTTATACCTTGACTAATCTTCAGATAAAACTAAATTTAGCGAGGAACGATGCTTCTAGTATTATAAACAAGAATAACAGTAAAGGTGTTGATGAAGTCTTTGAGACCGCTTAAAACATTCTAATGGGAATTCAATGCTTCGAAATTTAGTAAAAAATTGAAAAAACTGATGGATAATCAAGAATCTTTAACTTACTGAGCTGATCAGAAGTAATTCTACCATTAAATTTCAAAAATTGTTTTCGGAAATTTGACCTATTATGCCAATAGTTTAAATCAAAGTTGGGAAATGTGTATAAGAGGAAACTTCCTCTAAGGTTAAATGATAAGGTATTCGAATGAAATATAATAATCGCAATGTGTTTTCGTGGTTATAATTATCATATATTTGGTATCAAATGACGCTGACAATGAGTTGGGCATTCTTTCAACACTTTTCAATATATAATCGGTAAAAATTGGGCTAAATGAAAGGCAAACACTGGAACATTTAACGTTGAATTTTCAGAAACTTATTTCAATATAACCAAAATGCTTTAAAAAAGTGCATAGTCAGTCGTCTTCGAACTTTTTTTTATATAAATCGAATATGTACTATACAATTAGAGTAAATCGATCCAAAAGTCACTCGTTGTGATCAAAATTTCCTACAGGGTAGACTAACACATATGCTATTAATACAAATACTCATACGTTCACCCCATAATCGTTCATGTGTGAAAAGGCACTTTGGCGTTGATATCGAAACCTTTTAAGGGAATTTCTTCTCTGTGGATTATTGCGGTACTCGGTGTATTTGAATTCAAATACTCGTATCTTATAATAATATGTTTCGTGCAATACTTGCCGAGTTTGGTGGGGAGATTTGTTATTGTGGGTGTTACCCTGTACTGCCCTGGGTAAATGGTCTTTTATATCAATGTGGCATTCATACATACATATGTTTTTACTTAGAAAGGGTTATCCAGACCAATATATCTTAAATAAATCTGATTGCTTTTTTCTTCAAATATAATTAGTATCTATAGCAATTATTTTGTAGCAAATTATACTTTATAACTTCAAAAGGGAAAGAGGGTTTTGAACGCCTAACCTGTGGAAAATGTCATGAAAATATTTTGGTACCAACCCTAAAATTATTTCGTGAGGAATGAGAAAGAAGATACTAAAACCAAAAGCTAAAAATGGTTTCCGATAATCTACAAAACGTGGATAGCATTTTCGTATCAAAGATCGAGGCAATAAAATTAACTCATTGGAGCTGATTAGCTTATAAACTCTAATGTTCACAAGACGCCGTTGTTTTTATATCAAGTTTTAGATGAAGAAAGTTCAATTTAAAATCTAAAAAATCTGATTTTTCCACGATAATAATCTTTTAGGATCAAATCAAAAAATCTCAAACGTAAATAATATGTGTGATAACAAGGAATCGAAGATATCTCGAGTTACACCTCTCTGTTTTTTGATATATTCACTTTTAGCAAAAAAGGTTTCATAATTTTATAGAGTAATATTCCCAAAATTGTACTTTCGCGGACTGTCAAAATGTTGGGTTTTCCCCAATAGATCAGGCTCTTTTGGAAAAAATTTCTGTTGAACATAATTGATAGACTCGAGGAGTTTTAAGCGATTGTATAGCTTAGTTGAACTTATTCTGTTTTTATATCATCGTCAATGTTTTTGCGCCGTATAATAGAACGGGAATAATGAGAAACTTATAGAGAATAATTTCGTCTAGTGAGAAATCTGCTTCTCAATTGCCTACCGATTCCACAGTAACATCTGTTGGCAAGATACTGCGCTAGATCTTCGGGCTTAGATTATTGGTGGAATTTATTCTAAATACGAGATCATCAAAGTCCTTAACTTTTTCAGATGTTTTGTCTTGCCCATCGTTCACCACAAGTCCTACCCCTTTTTCTTCTTTTTCTAGGCTGAAAAAGATTGTCTGATGTCATCTGCATACTTCAGTAGCATTGTACTTTTAGAGTAGATAGATTAGGGCCACTTATCACTTTCTCCAGCATTAGATTGAAGAATACGCACGAGAAGGAATCACGTTGTTTAAAACCACGTCTGGTATTGGAGAGGCCATTCCCGATTTGGATAGAGCTGATGGCTGTGCTCAACGTCACTATGCATGACCGTTTGAGTTTCGCAGAGATACAAAATTTAGACGCGAAGTCGAATAGGCAGCTCCTGTCAGTGCTGTCCAAAGCGGCTTTTAAATAGACAAAAAGGGATGGGCGTCAATCTGTTTGCCGAAGGTCTTCTCCTGATTTGGTGTATTGTAAAAATCTGGTCAATGGTGGATTTACTAGATCCAAAGCCACACTTATAAGGCCACTTATGTGAATAGTCTATTAATGCAGTTTATCAAATGACTTCCAATTTTAAAATCGTTAAAATAATGCAGGAAAGAATAACAAAATTTTTCTACTTTCAATAACGAAACTCTTGAGGCCAGTCATCCATTAATAACAAACTCTTTTCGTTGACATTTAATATCCTTATTGAGAGAAATGAATCTCCGCCCACAATAATGATAAATAATCAACTTCCGTATCAACACTTTCTTAACTGATTACAGTGAACAACATGAAACCAGCATTAATCTAAAATCCGCTACGCTTACTCACGGAAAGTTGCTGCCACAAATCGCTCCCCCTCTCCCAGCAGCACAACCAAGTGCTCCGACACACATAACCGCGGTGAAACCAAACAAAATCACAAATTTCATGCGCTGAGATAGAAGAGTAAGCTAGAACAAAAAAGAAGCGCAAAACAAAACAGCTAAACTTTTTCCGCAACAAAGTAATTAGTCAAACGCATCAAAAGGATAAGGCGAAATAAAATTATGATGACTTGTCGAGCTAAAGCTGAAACCAAATAAAGTTTCGCTTACGCTTCCGATTCAGCACTTTGCCGCTGCACTAATTACTGTCGCTCATACGCAGTGGCGGTGTGGGGAGGATGCCGTCTATGACAGCGGCCATGTAATTGTAGCACACGCCAGCGCTGAGTCAGTTTTGTTAGACACTCTGCTGTGTTTCTTTGGTGGAGGGTGAGCGAAATTCGATTATTCTTCATTTATGTCAATCAAAATTCTTTTTGTGTGACAAAAGTGAGAACAAGCAGCGCCGCTTCATAGTTATCATGTTACATTTCATTGAAGATTTTAATGATCCAAATATTTTAAGTCTTATTTTATTTTCATGATGGTTTAAATCTTAATTTATTGTAGGTTTTATGCAATTATAGGGATGGATCTAGATTAAATTACAAAAGGACGACAAAAAAGAAGTTTTTCGATTGGTCGGAATTAGAGCTCACACCCCATCCGGCCACCTATGTCGCAAACTACTCGACTACACATTTTTAAGTAATATAAAGGGACAAGTAGATTTGGGAGATGACCTCCGTATCTACAGGGTCTCGTTATCAAGCCAAAAAAAAAGCAATATTTTATGAACACGCGAAAGTCTTATTTATGCATATTTTCACCATAAAAAAGTCTCTTCACTCAAAATGATATAATTCACAAACTAATCATCCGATTCCCCAATCAAGGGCGATGAAGCGGATGTACCATTGATCGACCATGAAGAAGTTCGAATAGCTATTACACGTTTGAAGAGCAACAAAGCGGCGGGAGTCGATGGATTGCCGGCTGAGCCAATCAAATACGGCGGCGAAGAACTGATAAGGATCATGCAGCTCCCTTAATGCCGCAAAATAATATTAGGCTGTGTAAAGTGATGTTGAGCAATAACAAAAGCTCCGTCAGGATCGAGAAGGACCTCTTCGAGCCGTTCGATACCAAACGATGTTACAGATAAGGCGACTCCCTATAGTGCGACTCCTTCAATCTATTGCTAGAGAAAATAATTCGAGCTGCAGAGCTTAATCGAGAAGGTACAATCCTTTATAAGAGTGCACAGCTACTGGCCTTAACATCCGCGCCATTAGTTCTGCTTTCTCCAGTCTGGATAAGGAAGCGACGCAAATGGGTCTGGTAGTGAACTAGGGCTGTCATCAAACAAACAGTCATAACTTTGAAGTAGTAGATAATTTCGTCTATCTTGGAACTAGTATTGACAGTAACAACAATGTCAATCTCGAAATCCAACGCAGAATAACTTTTGCCAACAGGTGCCACTTCGAACTGAGTAGACAACGACATTGACATAGTTCAGCGAATTAAAAGACAGCGGCTACTTAAAAAAATAGCATTTTAGATTCCAGAACACAACTAAAACGGGTGAGAGTTTGAAACATGTCTTTATCAAAGAGAACTTGGATCCTTGAAACCGCACACAGCATTACATTAGTATGTATGAGCTCCCGTCAATCAATTTCGGATGAATCTTTTCATTAACACTATTTTTAGTAGATACTAGAAAGGGAACAAGAATCTCGACACCAACACTAAACACAGCACGTAAACACGTTTAAATACCGCTTAATGCCGTAGCACTGAGCTTGCTTAATAGACTAAGCTGAGCGCTAAATAAATAAGAAGCGGCAAACTGCTACTAAAAGCAATAATAAACTTGCGAATGTAAACAAAATCGAGTCAGCAACAAACAAAATACTATATTCACACATATTTCTATAATGCCCTGTAGGAAAATTTATTGTGAAAATAATTTCTGGAAGATTTACGTTGGCACTAGTTCGCTTTCATTATTTCGCCTACACATTCATGCAAATAGAAGTGCAGCCGAGTGGTTTCCAGTCACATATCACTAGCAACATTGAGTAAAAAATATTGCTATTGTGAAACTGAAACTGTTAAGTAACTTATAGGATAGAGTACTGGGATTCTAATTGGCACAGGAGTTCTGCTTCGAATATTTCAACTACAAATTTGCTAAAATTATAAAAGTTCTGAACTATAAACTCTTCGAACCAATTTTTTCCTACAGGGCATAACATACACACCTACAGCTTATGAATACGGAAGTGTACTGTGAACGCCGCCAGCAAGCATTCCAGCTCCAACAACAGATTTAGTAAATAAATAAATCGCCAAGACGGATGAAAAAGATGCGGCAGACAGTATGGCAGACAGACAGGCGGCGTTTTGTGGCGATAATAAGCACGAAATGCGGATACACGCATCAAAGAAGACTTTAACAAATCCATTTGTACATATTTACAAGCAGCAACAACAATGTTAGGAAAAACTGTGGCAAAATAAACAAGCCATTGATGCCATAGAATATAGCTGCACAGCAAATCGTCATATTAAATTTCAATTTTTTGCCAACAATAAAAGGAATAAAACGGTAGAAAAAGGCAGTGAATGAAAGAAATCACTTTTGTTGCTTTATTAGCAGTTGAGTGATGATATTAAATGCTGTCCGATTCAAGAAAATGAACCATCAAGGATTGGTATGGTAAGAGGTTGTTGCCGACGAAAACATCGAAAAAGGTCCACAAAATAAATTTGGATTGCAGAAAAGTGAAGTTCTTCGAGAAAGCAGGCACTCTTAAGATATCAACTGATCATAGACATCATATCATTCACGAATATTTGGGTTTGAGAAAGCTCTGTGCAAAGTGGGAGCCCGCGTGCGCATTTTCACCAAAAACAACGACGAGCTGAAGATTCGGAGCGGTTTTTGGAGATGTTTAATCGTAATAAACCAGAGATTTTCAATAGATATGTGACAATAGATGAAATATGGTTCCTTCAGTTTATTCCGAAGTCCTATCGAGAGTCAACCGAGTGGACTGCACACGATGAATCCGAACCTAAGCGTAGCTGGCAAGGTTATGGCGTCTGTTTTTTCTGGCTTCTCATGGAATACTTCTTATTGACTGCCTTGAACGGGAAAGTACCATCAACAGCGACCATTACATAGCATTATTGGACCGTTTGAAGGACGAAATTGCCGAAAAATGACCGCATTTGAAGAAAAAGAAAGTGCTGTTTCAAAAAGACAATGCACCGTGTCACAGGTCAGTGAAAACTATGGCAAAAATCCATGAATTGGGCCTCAAATTGTGTCAGCATCCACCGTAATCTTCAGATCTGATCCCCAGAGACTATTTCCAGTTCTCAAGCCTCGAAAGAATGCTCGCTGGGAAGAAATTTTCGTCAAAAGAAGAGGTGATAGGTGAAACTGAGTGATATTTTAAAGCAAAGGACAAATTCCTTGAAGGAAACTATGTTGAATAAAAAAACGCATTTTTCTAAGAAAATGTGGTGTGCTGTGGTAGGTCGAGGTGTTTTCAATTGACCTGTTATAGATTAAATAGGAACTCACTATGCTATCCTTTTCTTATTTTTTTGTTTAAACATACAGTTGAGGTACATAAAGTATAGTCCTAGTGCACGAACCATTCTCATGCGTAAAGTTTAGATCTTCAGAAGTCCGGTCCGCAAGGAAATATACATTTTCCTCAGTATATGTTCATATGTACCCATACGAGCATGTTCCCACATTCCCACTTCTTTATCACCATATTTCTGCTGCTTTGCCTTTGGCCGCATTGACGCGTGGCATTACAACCACCGCTACCTCCACCCACCTGCCTGGCGTGTATATTAATATTTTGCCACTCGCTTCAGTGCCTTCGAAATACATTCTCTAAAACGCTTTCATTACATTGCGGCACGCTTCATTTTTTCTCTCTCGCCTAATGCATAAAACACACGCTTCGCAACCACTTTGCTGTGATGATTTTTTACGCAAAATGAAAAATGACATAAAAGCCAAAATGCCACAAAATGCACACGATGAGACGGTCGGGCGAACGGCAAGCGCGGCAAGAGTAAAGCGTAGCGGCAAGGAGTGAGTTACAAAAAGCAAAAGGACGTCGCTAAAAGCTATTGTAGTGCATCTGCTGTGGCGCCACAAGCGCACGCCGTACCATCATTTTTCAAGGTAGAATGCGCTCTGGACACAATGCCGGGCGACGGCGGTGGATGAGCCGTGTGTGCTGAGTAGCAGCGGCGCCACCGGAAGTTACATTAAAATGTCCTTTGGCGTTCGATGACTTTTATGGTGTTGGATTGGAATGGAGTATTGAGTGCTGTTTGAGTATTTTATATTTGTAATTGTTGCTGAACGGATGACTGCTATATTTCGGTGCATGGAGTCGGATTCGTAGTCAAACAAGTAGACCGAAATTCCAAAACTTTATCAAAATAGTCTTTATGTTTTATAATTTGTAATATACTTATAACTGTCAGACAGGAAAAGTGTCCGTGAAACACACTTTATTAAAGAAGCCCTACTTCTACCAATAGTTTGGATGATGATGACACCCCGAGAGCTGATAATGAAGCTGAGTTTACATTGTTGGACGTTTTAAGTGCCGTTATTGAACTCTGCTGTTTAGAGTATTAAAAAGATCTGTTGGCCGTTTGGAACTTAAGATTTTGTTGTCAAATCAGAAGGACCATGAAAATGTTATCAGTCTGGAGGCCCTGAATATTATATGGTGCGGAGGTAAGAACCAATGTAACTGCTAAAAAGATCGATTTTGTGGTATCTGGGTCGAGTCAGCCGTTCTCAGATCCTCTTATATAGTAAAAAAGGCTTATGAAGGCGGCCGATGGAACTATTGTTTATTTTGGATGAGGAGGATATGAAGAAACCATAGGTTGACAAACTAAAATTACTAATTAGCGATCCAAACAGAGTTTGATCGCCAAAATACAGCCTTTGGCCGGATAAAATCCGGATTAATTCCGGTAACCTTACAACCGGTTACTGTGGGAATTGTTCGATGGAACTAATATAATACATCTCAGAAATGAATTAAAATCAACTTAAAGGTATTCTACGAGCTATAGTCTACTTGTCCAGTGACGAACCGATGTACGAATCTGAAAGCAACTCAGTCAAAATAACTTCTATGATTGCCACTTTGCCTCTTTTGACGCAAGCAGCCACAACAACACCTAATAATATTGAAAAGCTACTTTTCACGTGCCGTTACCTTTAAAAGTTAACAACAATCGTCCGTAAAAACACATTTGCATATACTTGAACGCTCTTTAAACTACATACATACATACACACAACGTCACCAAGTAGCGTTACTAAGTATAAATATAGATATTCATAGGCTTTAGGCTTCACAGCCATCAACTGTCCAATTCCCCGCCATAATGAATCTAATCACTTACGCTTGAGTGCATCAATTATGCTACCATCAAGCTAGTCATCAAGCCAGCCAGACATCCAGCCGCACCGCACACTCGCAACCACCCATTACACCTATTCATCAACAGTCTGCTCTACTGGCGATCCAGCAGCTGGTGTGTCTGTCGGCCTGTCTACACTTTGTTCCACAACTCATTGTAGTCATATGTTTAACCCCCCTTGTCGACGCGCGTCTCTGCTTGATCTCCTTGGATGTTGGCAGGCAGTCTCATGCTCACATATTTTTTTTATTTGGTCTTCGCTTTGCCTTTTGACGAGCGTAACAAAAGCGTCAGCACGTAATCGCCGTGTTTTTGAAAATTTGTTTGCGTCATCGTAATGAAGATAACTTTATGATTTTTCCTTTCACCCACACCGCCGTCTAATCTCTGCTACCTCCCTTTCCCGTTGTAAATCCAACTCAGCTGTACTTCTATTGTATTCGGTAGATTTAGCGCAGGGTTGCTCGTTGTGAGGTGATTAAATGTGTGGAGAACACAATATTGAAGTGGTTTACAACGTAGTTACATAAGTATGACATAAACGATACCTTCCTTCCCACTTCTAAAAGCGCCATTGATTTCATATATTCGTTGCAAATACTAAAAGGCCTCGTCAAAATATTTTAAGCTCTCATCTTTTTTGAAATAAGAGATATTACAATTGGATGAAGTAGCTGAGAAATTATAATAATATAGCTAAGCTTTCCGGTATTACTTCGGATTTTGTCAAGTGTAAAGTATGGCACGTATCTGGACCTCCTTTAGCGTACTGGGGTCTGAAAGATACCAGCTAGGGCCTTAATATATGATGATAAGATAGTTCCACACATTATTTTCAAACTATCCATCTTTTCCATTCTAAAAAACTTAGGCACTGTAATATGTCCATAACTCTTGAGTTGAGTACATTACTCACTATGGTTGGTTCGCGTCGGTATGAGAATCGGGAGCTTATTTGTGCAGAAAAGGTGTTAAAAACTATCGACATGACTGTCATATAAAATAATTGAAACATTTGTAGCATTAGCTCTCAAACTTTTCGATGCTCATTCGATAGCGCTAAGCTTCGAGACCTGCGAAATAGACGCCCTCTAACTAGACTTCATCAGTTGGTTGAAATCTTTTTCTTGCTCGTCACTTTTGGAGTCAGGGGTAGAGATAATAGTCACTGGTGACTAAAGCATGCGAATGCGGTGGATGGGGGACCAGTCTTTAGAACAACTTCTTCACATTATAAAAAATAGAGAGATGCAGAGTGGCGTCTTCAGTACCAGACCGGTACCTTGAGAACGATTTGTTGAAATACCATGAAACTTTCGGCAGTATTCTAGTTATGATAATTATTCAAAGAATTTTTTTGTGTCACGATCTCTCGATCATGATTATTACTACTGAAGCAGCACTACTTGAGTTCATACCGAAAGTTTATGTAATTTTCTTGAGTCTTAACTTTTATGACATCGTCGAACACTATTGTTATTCGAGCTTAGGAGGTTTTAGTATGCCGAAGGTAATTTTAAGAGGATTGGTCGTAGGAGCTTAAGAATAGGTACTATCGTTCCAGAATATGTAAGAGCTTCGACACCGCATACTAATATCTTGGTTAATATGCTTAACGGAATGCTAACCGATTCGCTTTCCAAGTCAGTCAGTCAAGTCTAAAGAGAGCCCTAATTAGAGATTATGCTTATTCGCCTCATAACTCGTGGACCGTTCGTACTATATTTTGTGTTGAGATAATGGTACGTAAAACATATTATTTCCTGTATTATGTTTAGTGGAGTTCCAAACCAGAGAAGTAGTCAAGCTCAACACCTATTCTGATCTGGTACCAGGTTTTTTTTTGTTTTCTATATTTTTTCAAAGTTTTGTAGACTATTTAATTCTAAATTAAACTCCCTGAGCCTGATAGCAATGGCTATGTATATATTTTTTCTAAAAAGATTTAAAACATTTTCAAATATAAATTTCTATTTATCTATATCCATATACATATGTATATATGTATATCTATCTGTCAATCGTAATAACCACCATTTCTTCATCACCAGAGCAATGATGAGGGTGGCCTGTGTCAAAGGTCATTCAAGCAAAAAGTAATCATTAAAAGTCACTGAATCGCATTGATATTAACTCATATTGCCTATCACAAACCACTTTTGTAGCACCCACCCCACACACCAACAACAACAACCACAGCACCTTATTGTTTGTTATCATGACTCCTTCCAGTTGTTTTAACCCAAACAATTCGAGCGAACGTGCAAATAAACGTGTTTACCACTTTTTCCACAATTTCTTCGCACGCGATAGCTACTGAGACAGTGAACGGTAAACGCTTGTTGCAAGCGCGCGAAAGAATTTTATTTTGTATATAACACATACGTATATAACAAATACGTATGCGGTATTTATGTATAAAAAGGAGGGTGTAACATATGAACCTGTCAACAAATCGAGATTTCTTCAGCAGTCCGCGCCAACGAAATCAACGCTCACGACTGCCGACGGACGGACAGCATGCCGTAGCGTTTAGCTGAATGATTGAGTGGGTGGTTTGATGGATTGACAGCATGAATCTGCTAAATCAACAAAATAACAGACTTCGGCAGGTCATATTACAGTGTTAAAGTGCGCACACACACACATACAACGGTATTTTTATGTGAAGACTATACACTCTCATCTCTTCAGCGCCTACAGGTTGCAAGCACACACACACGCGTGGCCTGCGGTTATTTACACACAGTTTCAATATTACTAAGCTCGCTGCACCACACATAGACGACACATAGACGAACATATACACATACATATGCATGAACAAGTCAGGCGCAGTGTTGCAAAGTAATGCTTGTTTGCCTCTGTGCGGCAGCGCTTGAATTGCTGGCGGGCGAAGACTGTGATTACTCGTTTATCCTCTTCAACGGTATTTAATATCCGCATTAAATTGAACTTTTGGGAATAATCACGATGACTTTTATTTGCTTGGGATTTAGTTTTCAGCAATATTGTTTAGCTCAGCCACTGGGTCAGACGTCAAAGTGTGGTTAAAAAATATTACAAAAACAAGTTAAAGTTTTAACTTTGACTGCCACAAAGCCATAATACCCTTCACAGGTGCATTTCGTATAATATAAAAGGTAAAGAAAGATTTTTAACTTGATTTTGAGTGGTCAGTTTGTATGGCAGCTATATGCTGTAGTAATCCGATCTGAACAATATATTCGGATATTGTAGTGTTGCCTTCAACAATAACCCTTGCCAAATTTCATGAAGATATCTTGTCAAATAAAAACATTTTCATACAAGAGGTTGATTTTGTTCGTTTATTTGTATGGCAGCTATATGGTATACTGATCCGATCAGAACATTTTTTTTCGAAAGTTGGAGGGTTACGTTGGAAAAAAATCCATGCCAAATTTCGTGAAGATATTTCGTCCAATAAAAAAGTTTTTCATACAAGGATTTGAGTTGTATTGATCAGTTTGTATGGCAGCTATATGCTATAGTCGATGATCTGAACAATTTATTTGGAGATTGTAGTAATGTCTTAGGTAATAACTGGTGTCAAATTTCGTGAGCATATCTTGTAAAATAAGAAAGTTTTTTATACAAGGACTTCATTTTATAGGTTAGTTTGTATGGTAGATATATCCTATAGTGAGCCAATATCGGCGATTCCGATACAAGAGTAACCGTTTAGGGAGAATAGCACGTGTGCAAAATTTCAGGTCGACATCTCAAAAACTGATAAGACTAGTGGTTCCTTTTGAGTAGCACAAAACTACGTGGCAAACTGAATATACCTTGCTTAGGGCATAAAACGATAAAAAGTAAAATTTCATTCTAAAAAAATTATAAAAATATACTTTTAACATTTTAATTATCATTTAACACTGTTCAATACCTACAATCGTATTGAATTTCCAAATATTCTCTCGTTTCCATTGCAGCGCATCAAAGCGGAAAAACGCAATTAAATATCGCAAGCAAGCAAACGCACACATATACATATACATGGTATTTATGTAAATTTAATTAGAAAATTTCCTTTGAGCGAAACCTGCAGACGTTGCTAAAGCTTTTGTACACACATACTTACAAACACGAGCAATCATTAATGAAATAGAAACCGCAGCTAATACCATGAAAGGACTTCGAGAGGAAGCCAAAATGACAACCACAAAAGAAGACTACATATTTAAGCGCAAACATGCTGATACCGCACAGCTGCGCTGCTTAATTATGATATTTCTAAAAATATTGATTTTTTAATAGAGAAAATATTTTTCTTTTAATTGAGTTAAAATCTTGGAAAAGAGTTCATATTTGAGAAAATAGAAGAACAATTAAGAAAATGTAAATTCGAAGCCGATAATTTGTTAAAAGAAGAGTCTTCGAGCCGACACATGCTAGTTTGCTAACTGAATTTTCGCTTAATTTAATTAAGATAACGTGCCTTCTGATCGAAAAGTCCAGCGGAGGGCTGAAAATCTTATGAATGCTTGAAAAAATGTCTCTTAAATCGGTCGAGTAGTTTGGGAAGTATGAACTTTTACTTAAAAGTAAGCGATGTCTCGCTCATTTTCTATAATTTGAAGTGATCCACATATTTTAGTTGAACTCAACATTTTTAATATTAATATTTAAGCAATAAGGTACCAAAAATAATGTCGAATTTTCGGTCAAAAGACCGCCTAAGTCGACTCAGAGTATTATGTTCATTTGTCTAGACTTCGTTGCAGTATTCCTTCTCAGAAGACCTCTTTTGTCGACTTAGTTAAGACTTTAAGCAGTTACGGTTTCTGATAGTTAACAGGTTCCGTGAGAATTCTTTCTAGAAACATTCATCCAGAAAGAAAGTCCAAGCGTTTGAAGATCAATGTATATCTTTGGATAAAAAGTGATTTTGAAAGAGCTCTAACGACCGAATTAGCTAAGAAATTGTTTCGGTGGGATAAAAAGCGTGTGATTTCAGAAACCATATTTCAACATAACAAAATCTCTCCGACTATTGGGTTAAATCAGTATCGAGAAGAACTTAACTGGTAAGAAAATATTCACTTATCAACTCTTTTGGTTCTTAACTCAAACCAGCGAAAACTGATTATTGATTGACACTAACCACTACCACGACTAAGGCAGCATTACCTAAATGCATACTTGAAGTTTATGTAATTCCTTTGGGTCTGAACTTTTATAACATTCTCGAACACTATTGTTATTCGAGCTTAGGAGGTTTTAGTATGTCGACGGTAATTCTAAAGGGTCTGGTCGTAGGATCTTAAGATTAGTTAGTATCGCTCCAAAATATGTAAGAGCTTTGGCATTGCACAACAATACCTTGGTTTAAATGATTGACTGGTTCTGGATCAAGTCTAAAGAGAGTTCTAATTAGAAATGATTCTTTAAAGGATTCATCTCATAGCTCGTATACGTTTAGTACTATATTCTTTGTTGAGATAATGGTCCGTAGAACATATTTTTTTGTATTAAGTTTAGTGGAGTTTCAAACCAGAGAATTAGTCAAGCTTATTCTGCTCTGGGTATCGGTTCTCGTATATGTACTAGTATTTTTTTTATTGTTTTTAAGTTATTGATTGGCACCCACAATTAGTGGACTAAAATTCATGCTTTAACCGGCTGAATTCCAAATAATAATTTCGTCTCGATTTATTCTAAGAACCTGAGCTCTCAGCTATCGTTGTGGAGACGCTTAATAATATTCTAATTTCATTGAGATTCAGATTATTGTGACGAGAATACAATTAAGGGTCCACTAATTAGATTCAGAAGTAATATACAATATATGTATACAGACTTACAGCTACTATAACGGAGCGTTGGTCTTTTGGAGAGCATGTGCTAAAAATAGACCTGCCTTAAAACAGTATGTGCCGCAGTTGGAAGCTAGAACGGAATAGGCAGACGGTTTTCAACTTTTTCTGTGAATGTCCAGCTGCACCTTGAATGGTTGTCCACAAAAGGCATAACGGATACAAGTAGTTTCATTACGAGCACCAAATGGTTCGAGCGCTTTGATGAAACGGGATAGCAAAATTGTAGGTGCAGGCGCATCTAGCGCTAACTGAGTCCCCGATGGCAGCACTTATACCTATATACAGATATTATAGGAAGGAGTTTTCTAGCAAAAGCTTTATCACTCATAGTCATTGGCAATAGCAGAAGTGTGAGACATGTTCTAAGTTGATTGGCTATAGATTGAAGACTGCCCAAGCAGCCATACTTAAGACAACGATCACACAATATCTATAGCATATGACTCAAGTATTTGTGGATTCTTTAAGGCTATACAAAAAAAATTATTTCCGATTTACTACAAATATGTGTGGGAGAGAAATTTTTTTTTTGCTCTTGAAAATAGCACTACCTCTTAAAGCTTTACAAGTCTCTTACTTAGCTCATAAGTATTTCTTAATCCATCAACTAAGATACCACAAAACAAAAGGAGAAAAGAAGTCGTAGACAAAACAAGAGTATCACGGCAACGGTGCGGGGGATTTAATCAAATAAAAGCGAATAAGAACTCATGTCACCGGCGCATGTAAAACAATTACAAGAGCGCAAAACATGTTTACGAATTTGTCACAAAAACAAAGCGAGAAACCATAGTCAGCGGGGAGTCAGTAGTCAGGACAGGAGTAAAAACCGCGTTGCGACCTGTCAGTGATACCACGGCCGCGTGGAGTTGTGCATACATAAATTCCCATTAAGCGACCACCATTTGGGGAAGGCGGCGCAAGGCTTATTCCCGCTGGCACAGGACGCAAAGACGTGATGCTTTCTGGGTAAGTGAAGAAAGCTGTGTTGGTGAGTTATTCAAAATTCAAGGCAAAGACATTTAAGTAGATTAAAAGGCGTTTATGTCGACTTAAATGTGCGACGACGGCGAAGACAATAAAAGCGGTGCACGCCAGAGAGGAAAGGATATTTATGGAGTTTTTGAAGAGTACGCAAGCTATTTTTGTCATTGGAGTTTTTTATTTGCTGGGAGATAGTGAGTTTAGGGGTCTCAAGATGCAATTTTTGCACAAGATATTTTTTCTACAAAAGATCACAGAAATTTAACAGTTTTTAGAAATCATTGGTCGATTTTTTTTCAGTTCCTTCGAGACTCCTTACAAAATCGGCATAAATAATTTGTTTGGCAAACATTTTTATTATTCCAATGATAGATTTGAAAAACCGCCAGGTCTTATTACGATTTGATACGTGTTTCTTAAGAAGTTACGAGATATTCGTTAATATATGTTTCACCTTAAAACGATACCGACCTGGATTGGAACTCACGGCTTTTTCAAATTAACTAACGGATAATATATTGATAGGTTAATGAGTGTTTACCGAATCTTTTATTTTTTCATTTGGATTTGTTCTATTTCCACAAGTTCCTTTAAGTTTTTCGAAATTTCTAACTATTTAATAAACTGCGAGACACTCGGAGCCTACTTTTATGTTCCATGGTTGGGACTAATGTCGGTGAATGCTCCTTTGATCATATAAACATAGGTAATGCCGCTTCGGACAAGCTTTTTCTATCGTCTAGGCTCAAAATAAGCTAGAGAAAACTTGAGTCTGAGAGACATTCGGGGTCTTCTTTTACGTTCCATGGTTGGGTGAGGAGGACTATTATCGCTGAATGGTTTACCTTTTGATGATAAAAACCTAAATAACGTCGCTTCGGGCAGACTTTTTCGATCGTTTGAGTCCACGATAATCTAGAGAAAATCTGAGCTTTGAAAGTTTTTGACTTTTGCGAACAGACTGATGCACAGGAAGCTACTGACAATGTTCTAGTTAATTTTCTACACAAGTTCCAAACATATGTGAGGTTTCGGATCGCCACTTAGTCATATAAAAAGTATATGCAAATATTCAGCTAGTAAAAACCGCCCGACCATCATTTAACTTCAAGATTGCGGCTAGACTGACTGATTTATGGAGTAGAGAGACGCTGTAATGTAAGACAATGAATACGATATGGCCACTCGACTATGCAAAATATTCCAATAATACGAGTTCAACAACAAAGAATAAAAGAGAGCTGGAAAGGGAAGAGAAATGTAAGGATATTTATGACGGAAGTTGCAAGACGTTGAAAAAAGTCGATAAGCGGAACCAGAAAAAAAGAAAAACGTCAGCTAAAAGTAAATTTTTTATTGATTGTCTTTGTCGCGCTGTTTAAGTTTTCACTTTGAATGGCTCATCTTCAGTTTCGCCTGCTAAAAATGAGCATAAGTCAGTCGAAGAAAGGGAAGAGCAAGATACTAACAACAAGCCGATAGAGTTTTGCTGCATACTCGTTATACATACATTGCTGCGTACGATTATCAATGAGACTAGATAAATATCTCCCCCACAAAAGCGTGCGAAGCAGCGCCATTGAGCATTTTAATAAGCGCCGCTTGAAGTCGGTAATAAAATATGCCGCCCAGCGATGAACTGCCAGCGACTGGGCGACAAACTGCCAAGCAAAGTGACTAACTGTTAACGGTTGTCGGGTGAGTGATGGAGACTCGCACTTTCTTGCGACAAGCGTCGTATCGATGGCGCCCCCCCAGAGAGCGATTTGTAATTTTATGTTGACGATTGCGCTTTTTCTGCTCTTGTGGTTTTGCATCCCAAACAGTAGGCAGACACGCCGGCAGGTTGGCGAGCGTAAGTGGACGCAGAGAGTGGGCTGTGTGCGTGTATTATAACTGACTGCTGTGTTGAGCACAGTGTGTAGCCGGAGCGCAGTGGGTGTCTATGCAATGCTAAATTGTTGCAATGAAAAATTGTTGATGCGGCAGATTTCCGTTAAAATTTATGTGTACATATTTTGGTGGGGCATAATTTTTGGAAAGTGAGAAGTGATTAGTATGCGGAAGTAAGTGAAAATGACATGAAGTTGAAAACGCGCTGAAAAATGCTTTTTTAATTTCTTGCTGTGAGAAGATTTGAAATTTTTGACAATCAAAAACTTGAGACTCTTTTAAAAATCATGAAGAAATATTTTTTGAAGCAGACAACTCGATTTTGCTGCTTTCGATATCAGGTTGGTATTTTTGGATGCAAAAGAATGTGCTCCAGAAATTATGTTCCCTCCTAGCATATTTCCAACTTTTTCGACTCCACAAATATGAGCTCATTTTATATACATATTTATCACTTTCTTCATGCAATTGAAGTAAATTCTTTTAAAATCTTAAACCAAGTGGTCGATGCGCTCAAGAAAAGCCAATTTCACAATTGCTGCCAAGTGTCTTGTAGATGCGCCAAAAAATACTCGTTCACTTGAATGTGCAGTGAAGTAAGTCAGAAATGGCAAAATAGAAGAGAATAGTAGACTTAATGCTACTTTAACTAATGAAATTGCAATTTTGTGACAAAAGAAAGAGATACTTAAAGTACAAGTAGTGAAAAAGGCACGAAAACAGTGTTGGAATATGGAGTTAAAAATTATACCGACATTTGTAGATAGAAAAATAAAGAAATCAATATATCATTAATATCTGTCTAATATTATAAGGCTTTTCATACATTTTCCATAAACGTAGGTACATATTTAAGTTAATTGACAGAAAATATGAAGTTTACAGCTGCTTTACGGTATTTATTCGATACAAAATCTTCGATATATCTATATACAGTTTTCAAGTCACAACAAACTATAGAAATATATATGGCCTTTTACAAAACAGATATCAAAATAGTGCATAATGTAATTCTAGAACCCTAGCCTTCACACAAAACTTGCTATCGACCATATGACTAACCATCCTAGAACTCAAAACGTGACGAATTCTACTTCCTGCATAGATATTGAGAGGAAGACTTCTCACCAGTGGCTATGATAATCTAGAGACCTTGCAAAATATGTATTCCGAATAGATAAATAATCACTTAAGTAACTTCACACCAAAAATATCGAAAAACGGTACAATAATGTCTACACACAGCACTGATAAAAACCATATTGGAACGTAAAACAAGTTTTTATGTGTAAAGTTCACGCATACAAGCATTTATCTAACTTTAAATGTCGCATACTGACCAGAGGCAATGAACTTCTTTGCCACAATTATATTTGAGAGCATTCTTAGCACAGCTGCTGAGCTTTTTTTTTCCATGTGTGAGCATAAAAAGCCGCCAGTGGTTATGAAAGTATGTGTCCAATGGCACGAAACGGCCAGTTTGGCCAACACATGGCAGTTGAGTGACCATTTTAACAGCGCAAACAATGCATTAGACAATCAAGCAAATGGCTTAAACATGCATTAGCCTAATTGAAATGTCCACACAAAATGTAAAATGGTGATAAGGAGTGAGAAAATTGTCGCAGCAGGAAAGAGAGACCGAGATGAGCTGCAGCGTTGCAAGAACGGATTTTTGTTTTAGGTGTCGCAGTTCGGAATAAGATATTCACATAACATTGAAACAATAAAAATCAGTAAGGGAGAGATATCTTCCTTCTAGTGAGAATATAAAAAAAAATGTAGTTGGAGCGGACCACAAGATTTAAGGCGACTCTGTGCGTATGTGAAACTTTTTTAGTACCAAAAATACCTTCAGAGGTCTAGGATCCCGCTCTGAGCGATGAAAGAGATTTGAAATATATCAGAAATATATTCAGAGGTTCGAGACCATCATCTAAGAGATGACAGAGTTTGGACGAAATTTTCCGCGGTTTTCATTTAAATTGTTTTCGATGGTTTCCGAATCGTTAAAGCGTAAATGGGTTTTGGTTTTATATTGATATTGCCAAAAGTCAAGGAAGTCTGTGGAGATACTCCCCAAATTGAAGCGCTATCTCCGGTTCTATGGACAA
Source organism: Bactrocera tryoni (assembly GCF_016617805.1). Classification (NCBI taxonomy): domain Eukaryota; kingdom Metazoa; phylum Arthropoda; class Insecta; order Diptera; family Tephritidae; genus Bactrocera; species Bactrocera tryoni. The sequence goes on from NC_052500.1 coordinate 9,573,537, forward strand.
TAGTGGTGAATAAACTGCTAAGGAACTTGGAAGGAAAAGCCCCTAAGATAGTGGCATATGTGGGCGGCATTGCCATCTTAGTAACAGGTAGGTGTCCACAGACCTTTAGCAGCATTATGACTACCACTCTCAATACAGTCCAGAACTAGACATCTTAAGCGGGTCTGAGGTTGAACCCAGAGAAAACGCTTGGATCTGCTTGTGTTCACAAGAAAGTACGAAATTCCTCTATGAAGGTTCCCTTCTATAAATGGGACACAACTCTCTTTCAAGGATCAAGTATCTTGGGGTAGTCTTGGACAGCTTGCTGTGGAAGCACAACGTGGAAAGCGAGTGAGTAAAGCCAGCAATGATGGCTTGAAAATGGGCGATGGAGTTGGTGCTGAAAAATATTGTCCAGAGTTAGGCATAAGGCAACCTTTTAAGTGGCCGAATCACTGCAGTATATTTCAATCTAGGGTCTTTGCTTTTCCGAAAGCCGCGGATATGGCCTCTAATGCACCTGCAGCCGAATCTAGAGTCAACACCTATGTAGACAGCCAAACAGCAATCAAGGCAGTAACCTCGTATCACATATCGGCCAGAAGTGTCTTGGGCAGCAGGGTAGCAGTGGAAAGTGTTGCTAGAAGTAAACAGCTCCGCTTCTATATTGGAGGAGATTGCCAAGAATGGTGTACGGCTAACATCTGAAAACGTGATCAACATTGGGAAACCCATACATTGTCTATACGACTACCTTGACAGAAGCATGTGAAAGAAAATTCAATCCCGATGGATTGAGTTACCTGGGTGCAAAACGGTAGATCGAAAGTACGTACAATTCTTATTGGTATTCGGTAGAAGAGACTGACTGGTCACTGTCTGGTGGGGACACGCGCCCGCAGGATGGGGCTGACAGAACGGGAGGACTGAAGGAAATGTCTAGAGCAGGGCACCAGGGAAACAATGGCGTATCTCTAGTGCACTAGTCCAACGAAATAGGTTATTGCCTAAGGCAATAATGTAATCTCCGAAGAAATTTTTACGATCAGATTACTATAGCATATAGCTGCCATACAAACTGACCGATCAAGGGGTTTATAAGGAATCTTTTGTATTTGTGAGGGGTACTGTTAGGCTGGTATCAAAACTAAAGTTTCCTAAAAATAGATACTATAAGTTGTTCGGCCGTTACTATATGAAAATGGAACGTGACACATACATACATACAAATATGGAATTCAACTGCGCAGTCTACATATGTTTTCTGTCACGTGACAGGAGTTAGTGGCTAAGTAATTTTTTCTGCAGAGAGAGTGGAAGTAAGAACCAACAAATATGTTTGAACTCCTATTTAGTTGACACACAAATCGAAAATTATTGAAAACAATCAGCGTTTAATGCCGGTGGCAAAGGAAAAATCACAGAAAAACAATAAAAATACAAATAACAGTGAATAAACAAAAATAAAACAGAAGAAATGTGTTGTAAAAACACAAAAATCAAAATGGAAATGCAAAGTCTAACACAACCAACCACCGTGAAGATATTTTACTAGCTTTCAGAGAAACACAAACTAGTGTTGCCAGAGGGTTGTAGCGGGGGGATGCAGAAAAATCCTTAAAAACATTTATGTGGCACGTTCCGATACTCAAAATACCCTAAACACTTGAGTTATTGAGGAGTGAGGGTGCGCAGATTGCAGAAAATAATACAAACGGTACATTGAAATTGAAGTAGTGAGAAATATTTATAAAAGTAGGAACGTACTCACGATTAGGTGCATTGTTGTTGTTATATAACTGGATGTGGAGTGATGAAAGCTTGTGGCATTAGCGGCATTATGGTAAGCTTGTAGATGGATCAACGCTCGGCACTGCTGGCGTGTGCTCCACTGCTCGGCAAGTAGTTTGTGCTTTTATTGTTGTTGTAGCAGTGTAATGTCGAACGCCGCCGCCGCCAAGGGTTACCTGCCACCTGTGGTGTGAAGTGTCTCGTTGCACGCCCGGTGTATTAAGGCGCGCTCAGCGCAGCACGCTCAGGTGCAAATTAAGATTTATCAGCGAACAAATTGAATTTACGTGAAGTGGCATTAAATCGTTTTGTTGGCATGACGCCCGCCTTCGTGCAAAGCCTGCAAATAAAGTGGTAGAGAGTGCGGGAATGAGTAGATGCAAATATAAAAATAACGGTAAATAAGGTGGCAACGTTGAAGGTTTATTTTTAAAAATTGGTAAGTGAAATTGAATTGCTTTGAATTTAGTTTTTAATGCTCAGTAGGGTTAGAAATTCGAACCGAAGACGTCGTATGTCCCAGTTTTTATTGAGACATTATCATTTAATTAAAAATTGTGGAATAATTTCAGACTTTTGTATATCCAGATAATAACAAAACTGTCTGCCAAAAACACGTTTAATTTAGAAGCGAAATGCTTCCTTCATTGTGATAATTATAAAGTACTACTCAGCCTATGCAGAGACCAAGTAACGATTGAACTTTTTTTTGAGTCTCTTGAGAACTTTCACTTAAAACTTGGCATTGACGGTTTGTCCAGGAGGAACAAATTAATGGTGGACGATGCCTTTGAAGTCAAAAATGGCAATGAGCATCGCTTTCACTTTAAATTTGCTCATTCTTCCGGTCTTCATCAGCGACCTCTTCCCGACCCTCCAAAATGGCCTGGTGCCACCGAAACACACCCCTTCTTACCAAAGCAACATCCGGGTAAGCCTGCTTGATCATATCAAACGTCTCTGTCGCAAATTAGTACTATTACTTTTCGGACAAATCCTGTATAATATCCTACAAATACTCCTTACAAGGGCTTTGAATGGTCAGTTTGTATGACAGCTGATAAATCTAAAATGCTGTAGTGATCCGATCTAAACTATTTCTACATATATTTTACCATACACTTAGGCAATAATCCCTGCTTTATAGAGTCTCTGGTGTTAAAACATCGTGAAAAGCTTAATACTCCTTGTTCAGTGTATTTATTTGGAACATGCTTAAAAAATGTGGATATTTATTTCCAAAGCTCTTCGGCAAACTTTCCAGAAATCGGGGTTTAAGTCGCCATTTGACATTTTTAATTAATATTGAGACAAAAGGATAGCCTGAAACTATAGTAGTTGAACATAGCATGGATTTTTTCAGAAAACTATGGAGACTTAGCTCGTTAGAGTAAAAGAAATCATGATGCCAGCTGCGAAGCACTGTCCTGAGTAAATTCTACAGTAGCGCCTTTCACATTTTTATCTAAGAGGAAAATGTATATTTAAGCTCCATTTTAACTACTAAGAGCTACTAAACTACTAAAGAACAAAGACAAATGTAAATCTAAAAAGCAAGGCAGGCGTTCATTATGTTCCCGGTTTCGAGGTCAGTCGTCACATATCTTTCCGACCAAGCACACCATTTTCACCAGTACTACTAAACATACAAAATATCCATAATAAGTCACTTATTGCGCCCAATATAACAGTGCATATTATTGTTGGTTATATGCCATAACAAGCAACTCCCCTCCTCGAAAGAAAAAAAAAATGTTTTCTCACCTCAGTGGGTGTGAATTACCACTTAATAAATTTTATATGACCTGTGGGAATTTCGGTTTATTGTTGTTGTAACGAGTACATTCGACATGTTAACGAATTGTGCGCGTTCATGTTCGACTGTTCAACGGCATTTAGCATGTTAAATATTCAGCTTGTACGCAGTGCAGTATGCAACAAATATACATATAACAACAAATACTATGCGAGAAATTGGTGAGCAAAACAGAAATTACCCTAACTAAAAGGTCGAACAGACATATTTTAGTTTGTTTGCTGTTTTTGTGCTAGCAGAGCAATCAACAGGTAATATTATTTATATGTTAATGTATGTGCGTAAGAGTATATGTTTATGTGTATGTGGACAGTCTGTTGTACTTGTGCGGTGTCTATTGCGATTCTCTTGAGTTCGTAATTGAATTATTCATGAAATTTGTGGTGACATTATTATAAGATTGAACTGGAGAGCTTTCTTTTAACAGAAACATCACCGTTATTATGAAAAGTTAGGTTATAAAAGAAATAAGTTGGCAATAAATATGATTATAATGAAGGAAAATATGAGAAATATATTATGTATAGTATTTTGTAGATTTCTTATGAGATAAAAGATTAAAAAACTTATACATTAGGGTGGGTAAGATTTTTTTTTTATACTTTAAACTGCGAAATTTCTATTAGTAACAAGAGTTTATTCCTGGAGAGATTGACTTCTTGTTAAAAATTTTTTTTTTTTCTACTTTAAACTCCAAAAATTCTATTAATATCAAGGGCTCGTCTATAGATAAAGGTCAAAATCCAAAAAAACGTATACATTAGGGTGGTAGAGAAAAAAATTGTTACTTTCCCTACTTTAAACTCCGAAATTTCTATTAATATCAAGAATTCATACTTGAAGAGATAAATTTTTTGTTAGATAAAGGTCAAAAAACTTATACATTAGGGTGGGTAAGAAAAAATGTATAATTTTTTCTACTTTAAACTCTGAAATTTCTAATTATATCAAGAGCTCGTACTTAGAGAGTTAGACCTATGTTAGATAGAGGTAAAAAACTTAAACATCAGGGTGAGTATGAAAAAATTTATTTATTCTACTTTAAGCTCCGAAATTTCTATCAATATTAAGAGCTCATGCTTGGAGAGAACTTTTATGAGATATCTACTAACTCTTTTTTAATCTGAAAAAAACTTTTTTTTTAACCACCCTAATGCATTATTAATATATGTATTTTCTGGGAATATATTGCAAAATCTTTGTAAATACTTTAGTTATGATTAGCTAATTAATAACCCGTTTTCATTTTTTACTATAGCTTAACACATTTCTTCTCTACCTAATCTCATTAGATTAATTTAATAAAAATATCAACATTTCCCTCTTTGTAACTGACACTTAATATTTTTTTTCGAATTTTTCAAAAACACTCGTTCTTTGGCAATCAATAGGCTAATAATGAAAAATGGCGAAAGAAAGAAATTTCTGACGACCAACTTGCTTTTACCCCTAAAAGTATGCTGCGGTTGCTGTGAGTCGCGTGTAATTTGAATATACCGTTTTCTTGCTGATTTGCTGCTTCGTCACGTTTTCTTACTTTACTCGTCGTCGCGCATCGTTGGCTGATTTTTCTTTGGAAATTTAATACAATTTTTTCAATTGCCAATTCAAGCTACGCGCCAATTACGTAAATACGAAGCCAACCTCAAAAAAAAACAACAACAAAAAGAAACCAAAAAAAGATAAGAAATAAAGTAAGAAAAACTCAAAAGAAATGTAATAAATAAAAATTCAATTAAATGTAATCGAATATTTGTCGCACGAATTAATGTTGTACTTGCGCTGAGAAGGGGCGGAGAGTTGGAGTGTAGCTGATAAGAATATTTAAATGACTTTGTTTTTTTAAAGCAGAGTATCCAGTTATAAAGAAAGAGAACTTGAATTAAAAATACATTTTATTAATCGTCTCATCGGCGCTGAGCTTCAAAGTGAATAAGTATAAATCTTTCCGGATTTAATATTTGTGTATCAAAGTAGATAAGTACGATGAATAAAAAAGAAAGGATACCAGAATAAAAAAAAGTATTATCAATGCGGATACAAAGGGTATTTTTTTTAGACATGTGGTTTTGAAGAAGAGCGTATAATTAATGTTTCGGGAAAAAGTTTAGCTTTAATATATAGGTAAGATTTTGCCATTTTATTATAAAATTGACCGCTGCGACTAGTTCCGATAAATTCCAGACAAGAGGCAACAATTTGGAACGTATTTCAGCAATAATACGCTGAATATTGTCTTCCCAGGCGTTAAACGTCTCGTAGGCAAGCGACTACACATAAGTAACTCTACAAAAAATAAAGAATTCCTCCAAATGAGGCAGAAATAAGTCATCATGGTTCTATGCTATCATAAATCATAGACCTATAACTATCTTTAGCCCAAATTTCTTCAAAAAGGCAATAATATTACCACATTGACTGTAACTTTATGGTTGGCTTCATTTTAGAAGAAATATGGAGCGCAGATTTCCGCTCACCCTAGAACATACCAACCGGTGACATTTTAAGAATATAGCGTATCTACTGCGAGGCGGACGAAATCAGTTCGATTTTTTTTCAATGCTCTGCTTCACAGCCTCTGAGAATGCATATTAGCTATTAGAGTAAACGTGGTATGAAATCGATCCGCGAATCCGATTCTGCTGGGTGATTATGTCGACGGAATATTGGATGCAGAAATTCGAAACGTTGTTCCTTAGTAAGTCTGCTAAGAAACTTCAAAACATACGGAATATAAATCAAGTACAGATGTCAAAAAGACCAACTCCGTAAAAAGTATTCCCCTATTGCATATCAAACGTTAAGAATGTGATATGTGTATAATTTGAAAATGGCGCTCGATATCGAACAAAGTATTTCTAACCTTATTTCGTGTGTGGAATCGTTGCGAATGTTGGAAAAGGCTTACTGTCATTCAGTTTTATCAAATATACAAGCCTACGAGTGGTACAGAGCCTTCAAAGACGGTCCAGAGTTCGTTGAAGACATGCCTCGTTCTGGACGACCTGAGACCTCTTCAACTGATGAAAATATTTAAAAAATAGTGAAGGATATAATGTTAGAGAGATGGCAAAAGAGTTCGAGTTCGCTAAAGAGTCCGTTAGAATGATGTTGGTGGATATTTTGAGTAAGAAACGTGTTCTTGCTGGACTCGTCCCGATAGAGCTGATTTTTTTTTTTTCAAAAAGAATACCGATGGTGGTCTTTTTGGGCATGCTTGATCGGCCGAATTCCGATTCCATATTGATGGAGAGCATTATACCTGCTGACGAGACATGGGTTTATGGATTTGACATGTAAACAAGTCAATAGATAGAATAGAGGGAATAGAGGGAAAAAACGAGCTCAAACCAAAAAAACAACGCCAAAGTCGCTCAAAATGGTCACTGTTTTTTCAATATTCGTGGTTTGGTGCAACATGAATTTATTCCGTAGAAATATACGGTCAATAAAGAGTTCTACTTGGCCGCATTGAGGCGTTTGCGTGAGAAAATCCGTCAAAAATGGTCGGAGTCATGGATTCATCGAAAAATGATTGTGACCGAATTTAACACCAAAAACGGTCGTCATCCGGCAGCCTAGTAAGTTATTACCGATTCAGTACTAAAGCAAATATTTTTTAAATTCAGCGGCTTTTAGACTTTTAGTAAAATATAAGCGACTCAAAAGTTCAGGGTTAATTCTTTAAATCAGTTCAGAAAGATTTAAAAATAAAACAAGTTGCCTACAATTAGGCGCTTTGGTCATTAAAGTTTTTTGTGAAGAGTTACGAACGAAGTTTATCAACTTATTTAATCTTGATAAACGAGAGAAACTAATGCGAGTAGTCTTATAACATATTTAAGCGGGGAGATACCTTTAAAATTTTCAAAAAATTACAAAAAAATATTTTCGCTCTAATTAATTGAAAAACTATTCAAAAATATAGTCCCAAAGTTTCATTGGTTTACTTTAAATATTTTCGAAGAAATAGGACCTAGAACCATTGCACTTCATGCTGCGGTTTATACAAGAGTAGAACTTTGAGGCTCGTCTCCTCGAAACTAACTTTTTTCTTTCAGGCGTCAAAATTGCAAGCGAATTATTTAACCGATTTATTGAACTAAAGCGCAATTTGTAGACAATTTTACACTCAAGTGCTTGATAGAGCGCTTTTCCGAGAAAAATGGCATTTTGACATTTTGATCTCGAAAAGCACAGGTAAAAATGCACTTTTTTCAAAATCCTGGCCTACATCACGGATTTTACGAAATTCTCAACACCTCTCTACTGCATATGCACTTAACTTTTTCCATTTCGGATAAGAAGCCTAGCCAGGAAGTTGACGGCCACAAAAATATGTCAATCAACGGGATCGTTGATATTTCCGCCATTTTTTTTTACATAAAATAATTTTATTTTGTAGCTCAATAATACCTCTTAATATATATGCAAAAAAATCGGATGTGATCCGTTTTTATTCTTCCATAATAAAATTGAAAAAAATTACCTTTTGTGACGGTACTAAAGGTATCCAAGCCCCCACCCCCCCTTAAAGCTATATTGTTAGTTTAAGGCTTTATAGATAATAAGAAAAGAAAAGAGTATTTCTTTTTGGTCTTTTGATATTTTTTAATATAAATATGTATATACCGGCTTTTCCAATTTCAGCCATTCGATGACGTGTCATTTTGGGTAGCAAAACATGGCTAGACAAAAGTAGACGCTGAAATGTACAGTATATTTGATGTACATACCAACACAAAATATAAAAAAAAAATTCATGAAGTTTTAAATAACCATTTTTGCATCATATAGGCAACACTACTGCATTTCTGCAGCAATAAGCCAAGCGCAACAACGCGTACGCGACGCGGCAAATCCACTTGAAAAACTTTTGGTCTACAAATTAACATCACGTTTCCGGGAAATCCCCTTAATATGACGCGACAGTTTGCGGCTGCCAAAAGAGTATTCTTCAAAAGGCGAAATATTTGGGTTGTGGCAAGCGAAATGCAGCGAATGAAGCGTAACAAAATTGGTGATAATGTGAAAGACGAGTTTGGAAGCGAAAAATGTTAGAAACTTGAGGTTTCGAATTTAATTTTCTTCAAAATTTTTTCACAAAACGCTTGCAGGTGCTAGTTAAAGCTGCTGGCAAAGCGTGGCGCAAATTTTGGCTCGGTACACGAAGGTAAATTAAATTATCAACATTCTAAACTTTTCAATTACGCGCAGATGGAATTAAATTTGATTTCATTTACAGAGGAGTCTTCTAGAAGAAGAAGCAGGAAAAATTTAATAGAAAAGGCAACTCGAAGACTAAAACTTGAAGAACGCGCCCAAAAGTCAGTGGCCATTGCATAAAAAGACGAAGAAGAAGAGATGATGGTGATGAAAAGATGAAGAATAAAGAGGAGAGTGATGATAAGAAGGATGATGATTAAGAGCAAGTTGATGATGATGATGATTAAGAGGATGATGATGTTATGACGTTGATATTGCTAGCGCCTGTGACTGATGCATTTGGCACGATTTTTTGCTGATAAAAACGCCATTTTAACGGTACTCGCTATCTAAAGTTGTTTATGGCCAGCGTAAAAGCTGTGAATGCCGGCAAAGTCGAGACACGAGCGAGAAATTCAATTAATGTCAAGTGTTGTGGCTGTGCCTAGAACAAAACAATTCAATTATGTCGGGTGTGTATGTGTGTGTGTTTATTCGTGTGTGGCACAAGTCACACCTCAATGGTGAGGCATCAAGTACAACAAAAACAACAACTAATGCACTACCAGCAGCAACAACATGACAAAACATCAATATCAATTCAACGTCAAGTGCGCAAAAAATAACAACAACAACAATAAAAACCGACCAAACACTAGACACTGGTTACGCCGGTGACACAGTGGTTAAAGTGTAAAACCGTAAACGGCTACGGTGTAATGCCAACGAAATCAGTATAAATAGAGATACTTAATACACATACATACCAATACATATATACATATGTATATACATATATACTATGTATGTATGTGTGTATGCTCCGTAGCCTCATGTATGCATTTGCCCTGCCATCAATTCCATTCCGTTATCATCTATCGTCATGCCGTTTAACCCTCATTTTGGCGAGTGCGTAACCCACCACCTTCACCACGACCCACCACTCATCCTCCTCCTCGGCAGCGCTATTTGTTTTCAAATATACTTTGGCTATAGCTCGGCAGCTCTTTACTTTTTATGGCTTTATTAAAAACCTTGTGATTATCTGCGATTGCTTACATTTGCTGTTGCTGTTGTAGTTGTTGTGCTTTGCTTACTTTATGTTAAGTGCGGCTGGGTGTGCCTTTATCGGCGATACCAGCAATAAACAATGTGTACGCAAATATTTACCGAAGCAACAAAATTAAATTTTAAAAGTAGCTATTTACAAGTGTTTGTTATTTTTGTTGCGATAAAGATAGATATTTATTTAATGTATGGTAATGAGCGCTAGAGTTGCTGAAAGAGAAAAAAGAAAAAATGTTAACTTCGACTGGAACGAAGCTAGAATACCCTTCAAAGGTGCAGTTCTTATAGCAACTACTATATATTCGGCCAACGGTTTGCTACCAACTGAAATTCAAACTATATTCGGAGATTGTAGGGTTGCCTTCAACAATAATCTAGCAAAATTTCGGAAGATATTTCGTAAAATAAACAAGTTTTAAATACAAGGGCTTTGTTTTTTATTGGTCAATTTGTATGACAGCTATAACCTATGGAGGTCTAGTATCCGTGTTTCCGACAAATGGTTAACTTTTTGGCGAGAAAAAAACGTGTGCAAGATTTCAGATCCATATCTCTAAAACTGAACGACTAGTTTCCATGCCCAACGATTGGAATATATGTAAGTGCGCTCTACCCAATCTAAAAAAGGGGATCCCACAATCTGCGCCAATTACCGTGTGATAAGCCTACTCAAAATCGCTTATAAGATGTGAAAGACTGAAGACCACCGTCAACGAACTGAGTGGACCTTATTAGACCAGATTTTCACTAAACGCCAAATCATGTAAAAGCCCCTTGAAAGGAAGATCGACACATACCACCCCTTTGTCGATTTAAAAACAGCTTTTGACAAGAAGAAATGCAGCTGCCTTTATGCCGCTTTGTCTGAACTTGGTATCCCCGAAAAGCTAATACGGCTGCGTAAGCTGACATTGAGCAACACCAAAAGCTCCGTGAAGATCGGAAGGACCTTTCCGAGCCGTTCGATACCCAGACTTCCTATCGTGCTACTTCTTCAATCTACTGCTGAAGAAAATAATATGAGCTACATAATTAAATACAGAAGGTACAATCTTTTATAAGAGTGTACAGCTGCTCTCGTACGCCGATGATATTGATATCATTGGCCTCAACAACCGCGCCGTTAGTTTTACTTTCTTCAGTCAGGACAAGACGAAATATTTCGCGTTACCAAACAAACAGTCGTCGCCGTCGACGTTACGAATTTTTTGAGAGAAAAGTACTGCGGATTGATAACGGCGAATATCGCATTCCAATGAGCGGAATGAGTTATACGATGTACAATTTCAAAGATATAGATAGAGATATAGTGATTCTTAATATAAGTCATGAATATTTTTCACAGGAGCACCAAAGAGACTTCGGACGCGGAACGAGTTCTTATAAAATTAGTAAGAGGTTAGACTAGATTAGGAGATAAGGTTACTTTTCGATACGGAGCTTAACTAGGAAAATTGTGGTCAACTCATTTGCGTAAAATTATTTTAAGGATGGATCTCAGTTCGCTCGTAGAGACAAAGCGGACTCATTTCATAACAAAAACGCTAATTTGAGTTTGATTCCGCATAATTTTCCTGGATGAGTAGATGTAAATATATGAGAACCAAGGTGTTTCAATATTAATCTCGGATGACTCGGATGAGAGCCGAGGCGTATCAACTTCAGTTTCAAAAAAGCACGAAAGTCAAGGAGGTAGTATCATGATTATTCTATTGGCTACGTATAGAACCCCTGCAACTTTAAAAATACTATAAGGACAAGCACAAGAAGCTTACTTGATCTTTTGCGATTCATTCCCGGCCAGAAAAATCTTAATATTGCGAATATATAGATAATGCGAGACTCAGTCGTCCAGAACGTAGCAGATCGGAAGCAAACAGCAGATGATAGTCCCGTTTTGAATAAGATGAAAAAGACACTTCCGAAAGGAAAAGGCGGTTAGCAGATAATCGATTTGAAAAAGTTCTAAAATAATTTTTTTAAGCCGCTTCGGAGTAAAAAAGCGAACATTCAAACAGATCTCGGCGATCGGCTCAACGTTATTAAATCGGACCCGGATTTCAAGGACTGTTAACACGACAGTATTCCTCAAAACTATTGAAGTAATATTTGCCTTCGTTACAACAAGACACAAGAGAACACTGAGTTGAAACTGTAAATGGAGTAGGACTTCACTTAACTTCGTATTTAAGATTCCTTTCGTTGTTAGGATTGAATAAAAATGTAGGAATAGCGGACTGACTATAAATCATATGAACAGCTTTTTGCATCGGCTTTTCTGAACCATATTCAATAGGATTCTGTATTTTCCTTTAACCTAACCTAAAGTTTGTTGAACATTGCCTCTGATTAGGTCTTTTCGAAGTGACTATGGTTGTAATTCAGTGCTATGTCTCCAATATATTTTCAAAGCGAAGAGCTCAGACCGACCAGCTATGGATTGGAATACCGGACTGTTCTGTTTTTCGTTACTGTAAATATATCGATTATACTTAGCAAAAAATTACATACCGTTTGGCTCAAAAACAGAAACAGAAAAAAATCATTTTAATGAAAGTGTTTATTTACTTATGTTAATACGAATATTTGAATCTGCCAATTGAAAAGAAGAATTTCAATTTCTAGAATTCATTTATTAATATTTTTTGCGCAATCGACATGCCTAATAACTGCCAGGCATATAATTTTTCGATCAAGAGATTAGCAAACAGACAAATACGGCGCACAAAGGCCGGAGCGTACACGTGCGCCTGGCTGTGTGCTGGTAAAGGAAAGCTGGGCGGGCTTCGAAGGATTGCAAGGACTTAGTCAACACATAATGCGGCGCACAATTTGTTTGCGAACAAACAAAACGGTGGCAGCGAGTTACGCAACATTTTCAGTGGGCGGCGCAAAAATTTACATATCAACGCAAGGCGCTACAGGGTAAACAAGCATATATACATACACGCTTAGATACCGTTAAATGTATATCAATGGTATAAATTGCTGCAGCAATTTTCGAACAAAGCTTGTTGTGATTTAAATTGTTTATTTATTTGAAGCTAACAATAAAATCGCGCTCTCACATACATAAGCACAAATGTAGAGCATATATTTTTGTGTCTAACTTATGCGACGCACTAGTTCATCGCCCACTAAGTCAATAAATATCTTGGCACTTGTCATCCCTTTTAGCCGCCAGTCATCTATCTTCGTGCGTCCTAAAACTGTGCCCTGCCTCTCTCTATCTCCAACTCTCTCTTCACCGCTCTGGTTCACTGTTGCGGCTTTGCTACCGCATCCCTGGCTCTCCGTGTACTGTAATTAAACTTTTCACATTTCAAATTTCAATTTTGTATCTCTTTTGTTTACTCCCATATTCGGGTTTTGTAGTTGTTGCAACATTTCAAGTTTTTTACGCTGCAAGTTCAAATGTTAAAGCTCGGTAATGTATCCACTCGCACATAGTGTACATAAATCTTTTTCCCCAGCTCCGCCTTGTTTTTGTTGACATATGCAAATGTTTTGCCATCGAAACAGATTTTATGTTTTGCTTACTTTTATGTCTGGGCATTTTATTAAATTGTTTGCGCTACCGAGAAGCTGCAGTGGGCTTGGGTTGGAAAAGGCCAAATGAGAGGAGGTGAGCTGAGGAGTTATGGACGGTTTTGCTTTGTGTAAAATGTAAAGGCGAAACTGCGAAAGTAATCACTACATATAAGTATTTTTACGATTTCTTGAGTATATTTATATAGAATAGATAAAGGGAATAAATTTGAGAAACCTACATTCCAAGAATGATGATGGATAGGAAAACTCCATATACATATCTTGAACTCCATTTTATCATTTGAACAGTTTAGCCTTAACCACTTCTACTACTAAGTAAGCGGATATATTTTTTGATTGAAATTATATTGTTTCTTATGTTGTGTCCCCAAAGGGGTAGGAATAATGAACCGTGTTTGAAGTATACAATAGCTGCGCGGAGATGAATTGGAAGTTTCACTCCGCGATCGAATTTTTAAAACCCTATTTAACTAGAGAATTCCTAACTGATTATAAAAAGTCATGCATTTTTAACAGAATAAAATAAAAATATTAGAGACACAACCCATTCAAGTTACAAAGGAATTAGACTTAGGAGTATTCTAAAAGAACCAGACATAAGAAGAGGCTCCGTTGATCTTACTCCGCCAACATCTTCTTTGCTTAACTGTTCAAGCAGCCTGTTAGCACTGCAGATACTGGCATTGCAAGCGAATACTTCAGGGTTAAGAAAATTGGAGAATATAGCAATAGGGAATATAATTAATCTTGGTTCCTTAGGCTTAGAAGGCATCCCAGATTTCGGTAGCACTTCAACTATCATTACTGCAAGGGCTTGCCTGCGTCTGGTGCAATGTGGAGATGTCCGACGGCAGCACAAGAAGTCGTGCTGGAATTCACAATGCTCGACCTAGTCATCAATCAAACAACAAACATACGAAGCTTCAAATAACAGCAGAATGGTATGGGAAGTTAAACTGAATGGAGTAATTACATGATTCACCTACTACTAAGGGATAGCAATATTAAATAGTACACAAACAGTTCGAAAACGTCCGAAGACATTGGTGCAAGACGGCCTACTTTTCATATCTATATGAGGTTTTACGAGATTTCTCTAAGCAGAAGTCCTTATTATAAATCGGTGTGCAGAAATAAATCTCCAATGCAACTGTCGCAATAAAAGTATTGCCATACTCCCATACTTAGCGATACTCAAGCGGCACTTTAAGCGACCTCAGCTTACGATATAACATCGCAATGATACAGCAGTACATAGAACTGCTGAACAAACTATCAGTTCGGAGCCAAGTACACTTCATCTGGAGGCTAAGTCAAAAGGTGGTGGCCGAGAATGAACTAGCCGACGTTCATGCCCTCTCTGCAGCTGCTTCCAAGATGCATTGCAATTGGTATCCATATCACAAAAGAGCTTCTCCACAAAAGATGAGAATGGATAAGGAAAAGTATTGGAAACAACTGACAGGCATGGGTCAGACAAAGTTTCTAGTGGGTAGTCTTAACCCAACTGGGTTTAAAAGCGCAATCAATCTACCGAGAGACAAATTTCAGTTACTTCTGGCATTTTATCCCGGACACTTTTAGCACAAGAAGTATTTAACACGGATACAGCCTCCTGTGCAAACTGCCGGTTCTGTGACATGGAGCCGGCAACTCCCGAGCACCTGATGCTGGGCTGCACAGCAATCTGTAGACGCAGGAACAAGGTCCTTGGTTGGTTGAATCCGAATAGAGATTACATCGCCTCAATAGTACCTAGGAGAATATTGGAATTTGTAGAACTCTCATTTTATTTCCATCGACGTGACTTCCTGATTACAAGAATGTGGTATATATGGTGTTCTGATAAATCAACTAAGACATAAGCCTTAAGACTAACTTGCAGAACTGGAAATCAGACATAACCCACCTCTTTGTCCATGCCACTAAAGGTTTTACTCACTCATGTGCTTAGTTCCCCGCCGAGGACTCTATAATCTACAGTTCGTCACTTAGGATTTTTTTTTTTTCGGAAACATTTCATACAAGGACGAACAGCGCCGTACAAACAGCGATTATGCAAGTTCTTAGTAATCGTGAACTTTTAGAGTGATTAGTAAAGGATCGTAGTGACTAGTAAGTCTAAATTCTGTATTGAAGTTAAATTAATATAGCCTTAGGGAACTCTTCAAACTAAGGAAGATTTCTTCAGCAATCAAAGTCAATTCAGATGACTGCAGTGGCCAAAAAGTAGTGGTTACAGCTTCGTTGAATTTAATATTAACCTGCCGATACCAACCAACCATAAAGGAAGCTTTTTTTGATTTAGAGAGCTTATCAGAAGAAAAACTTGGGTCTGATTTTGCATATTTAACGATCTTCGGAAAAATTTGATCATTTTATGCAGCGGAGACATGCTGAACATTATAATTATAGAATTTTAATCTAAAGTTATCTCTCTCAGAGAGGTCTAATATTCGACACCATTTACGTTTTTTATTCGGAGTTTCCTAAACTAACTGGTCTGCACCAGTGACGTACCATCGGTCATTGTCGATATGACCGAGACTAGGTACAACTCAGAAATAATTGAATTTTTTACGGCAAAGTCACATGAAAATTAGTGCAAGGAGATATGGATATATGTCAATCTCATCTTGATGAGCCGCAGAGGTGGTCGATTCCGGGCAAACTACCAATACGCTGTCAAAGAATCCACGACTGGAAAAGTGTATAACAAGACGTACTTAACAAAGTGGCAAATTCAGTCAAATCCTTGACAGAGATGACTGAATTAATGAAATCTGGATACCTATACACCATAAAAACACATAATGCTCTCAAGGGTGTTCGAAACAACCACAACCAAAGATTTTGAATACCAATTCAGCATAAACCCAAGTTAAGGAAAACTTTTATAAGTACATTATTTTATCCAAACGTTTACTATATTTATTCATAATAGATCAGACCTTAGAAATGGTAGTACCAGCAAAAACTTTGCTCCAAAATTTATCCTTACATTCTTTTAGATTCTTACACATACTTATGCCACTTACTGCTACATATATACTATAACTACGTATTCATTTAAACCGAAATATTTGATATGGTTTTTATATGATATTCTATTGAGTTGTGCTTTAAAATTTTCATGATATTTGACGATACATCAGCCGTGACCAAAAAGAGTTGTCCGACCAAAATTCGAATTAGAAGCTTTCGCTACACAGCTGAGCGAACTTAAGCGATGCGTCGATATTTGCGATGAGTGCGTAGCATTAGCGATAGCCTATAGGCGATTATGCCGCGATAAAACTTTATATTCCCAGCGATATTCATTTTCCCAGCGAAGACGAAGACGACGACGAGTTGCAGGAGAGGTTGCGCGCCAAAAGTTGCAGAACTTGCTTGTTGCTGAAATGCCGTCGGCAAAGTACCGCCTTGTTAGCTGATTTGTTTTTGCTTTCCTCTTAAAACTGCCAGTTGTTGTTTTCGACCGCGTGACTCAACCTTTTTGGTAGGAATGGCGGTCACCATGCATTGGCAAACGCCTTTTATACCGAATCGGCTGGTTGTCACCATGGCTGGTGAAAAAATTGTGAAAGCTTTCTTTTCAGGCAAAGCTTTGCCAACCAACACCACAAAAGTGTGTGTTATTTGGGGAGCGGGTGTGGTGAATTACGTCGACGCAGAACATCCCTTTGTGCGGTTATGCATGCCTTGAGCATTTTTGGCGCAAGAGGATTGTGCGCAGCGCCAACACAGTTGGATACAATGTAGCCAAGCGCTTGCACACACACATACACACCCTTGAGGGAGGCACACATACATCTATGTCTACATTTCGACATGAAAACGTTCACCACTGGGTGGTTGCAAGCTCTACAGTGCCATTTACTAGTGTTTTTATTCGGTATTTATACCCGTGTGTGTACTTTTTTGGCTGTGTATGCGTGACCTTTGCACTGACGTCGTCTATATAGCAGACAATTATAGCTGTATCATTTTTCATAACGTTGTATGCGTAGGTGCGCAAGGACATTTTGATTTGATTTATGCAAAGGAGGAGCCAATTCTGTAGTCAGCTCTTCAGCGTTGGAAATAAATTTGCATGGCATTCTATAGAACGTCGATAAATATACTTTAAAATAGATTTCTTCCCAGAATTATTTAATGAAGAATACTTTAAAAAAATTTCCAAACGATTCTTAGTATCATTAAAACTGGAAAAATGTAAAAAAAATCCATTCACCACATAAAATGACTTGGAAATACTGAATCAGAAAATGCAAAGACCTCTGTTTAGGGATTTGCTTATAGACATAGAGGTATAGCAGAATATGTATTAAAATGTCTTTAGAGTTACGCAATAATACCCAGTATCCTATTTTTCGCCTTTGCTTCTAGCGGCGCCGATGCGATATTGGATAAGAAAATTGAATGGAATACAGAGAGCCTGCAAGGAATACTTGGGCCATGCCCGACTGATACGCTTAGTATGCGCTTGCATCAATTGTCTATAAATGTTTTCATACAAAAAGTAGCAACATTCTCTGCTTTAATAATCGAGGAGACAGGAAGTTGGAACAAGTTATGAACATAGCAATATCCTGAATCAGCTCGAAATAGATCCGACTATATCCTCCCAAGGTTGGACTACAATTGTGAGTTGCGGTTAATAATACCCTCCAGACATGAATGAAAAAGTGGTTTGAACTCAGGACAATACTACCTCAATCTACATGGACAGGTCCAAAATGGGCTGCTTAGTAGGGCGAGGGTTTACGCCGGTGGTCTTTATATTTCTCGCTCTCTCTTTTCGTCTACCAAACTCAACTAGCATCTTCCAAACGGAAGTACTGGGCATAGAAAAGGCCTGTGAAGTTCTACTGAATTAGTACTACGGGTGGATACAAAGAGCTACCATTTACACAGATAGCCAGGCGGCATGTCTCTAGCGCGGTTACCAAATGTAGGAAAGCTTTAAGGTCACTGCTAGGACAACTGCCTTTGTCCATAATTTGGGTTCCCGGCCACAGGAATATTTTCGGCAACGAAAAGGCATACGAGTTGGCTAAGTCAAAAGTCTCTCCGGACGTGTCTGAGGTAAAGACAAAACCGTGCCTGCTATGAAGAATCAAGAGGGAGCTAAATATGCAATTAAAAAAAGAAAATAGTTCTAAATAAACAAATGGAATTCTACAGCCAAATGAAAAGTAGCGAAACAGATATAGCCAACATTGACAAGACCAGAACTCAGGACATATTAAATAGGTTCAGGAAATATATATTTAGACTTATAGCCCCCATAACGGGTCATTGGCCATTTGCAGAACACGTTTTAAAAATGGAAACACCGTATAACAATACGTGCTGAGCTGCAGATCGAGGGGAGCCGTTCAACATTTCGAGTACCCAAGACCAGAACTAAGGACTAAATCTAGAATTAAAAACTGGCAAGGTGAGATGTTTCATTGGGGGCACCAAATGGTTTGAACACAAAAATCAAAAGAGATAGGCCAATGAAAGGAGATAAAGTATTAAGAATATTGTAACAAAATGGCGCAGTTAGCGCTAATTGAGCTCGAAAGTAAAAGTGCCGACCTCTTCTTCTTCTTAATTGGCGTAGACACCGCTTACGCGATTTTAGCCGAGTTAACAACAGCCCGCCAGTCGTTTCTTCTTTTCGCTACGTGGCGCCAATTGGATATTCCAGGTCCTTCTCCACTTGGTCCTTCCAACGGAGTGGAGGTCTTCCTCTTCCTCTGCTTCCCCCAGTGCCGACCAACCTACCTACAAATGATTCAGACTAACTAGATCAGCTTACATAGCCATACCTTTGAAATCCCGAAATAGTAGTTACAACGTTCGAATCAAACTGTGAAGAAAATAATGTTGTTAAGTGAACCGATTTCGCCCATTCGAGTGTTAAAGGTGCTATATGGAAATCCGAGGAATGAATGTAGTAGTAAAAGCTTAGACTAACGTCTTGCAAACGTGTAAGGATGTTTGGAAGTTGGCGTGGTTAAAGTCCGATTTCGCTCTATTTCGCAACAAAACACATGAAAATCAAAATAATAGTATGTACAAAATTGAATCACCCAGTTTGTCTAGCAGTTTCTGAGATATAGAATTCGACCCTTAGATTGTCCAATTTTGACACCGGTTCCTATTGGACGCTTTGATACCAGCCAGGGTGTAAGATTTAATGTTTCTGGGGGAGTTATCACACTTTTAGTAGTTTTCAAAAAGTGGGCGTGGTTTTCATCTGATTTAACTCATTTGCGCAGTACATAAAGAAATAACCGTATTTCAACTCGTCTCGTCATTTTGAGCATTTATACATAACTTCACATCTATCCCGATTAATTTTAGGTGCTACAAGCAATCGTTAGGTGAACAGAACTACTATACTCCGTAGCATGTTGCAAGAGTATAAAAATGCAGAAACCCTTAATAAAATGCTGGAGCTGTCAATAAAAACTCAGTTTCTTGAAATGCACTTTGCCCATTTTTCGATTTTTTAAAAGATAATACCAAAATTCAGCAAGACAGGTTTAACAATGAGTCGAAAAAGATTCAGATAGGTGCGTTTAAAATTTTCAAAAAATCGATTTTTTGATCCTCGGTCCTTGATCTGAGTAATACTCACGGTGATACAGCGTTCAGAACTTGTACACTCGAGGCTAGCTGGGCTAAGTGCGCCGCCTTTAAATGCGTTTTTCTCAAACCTGTGTTTTTGATGTTATGCACCGATTTAGTTCGAATTGTGTACACATCTTTAAAATAACAATATCTAGTTATTGAACGTAGAATTTTTTTTTCATTACAACTTGTTTTTTTAAGCCAATAAATTTCGAAAATTTTACCAAAAAATTAGATTTTTTTTTCAAAGTCTAAGAACAAATTAAAATTTTAATTATTTTTTCCTTTGTTGAATCATGAGATTTATATATATACTAATGGAATATTTTTGGTTTTATAATTTTAGATGAACCAATAAAAAGTTCTGCTGTCCACGGCGAGAGCATATTTTTGTGAGATGAAGTCTCAAAGGCTGAATTTGCAACATTTTTATATCAAAATTTCAAAAGTTCAAGTTGTTCAAATATGTACCTTTGTTATGCCATGCTATTTTTGAAATATATGATTATTTATATTAAAAAAAAATCGTAATAATACCTTTTTTGTGCCTCTAAAACCCACCTAACCTAGAACTGGTAGAGATCTCAAAAACGTTAAGCTCGGATCTTGAACGATTTTAAATTGCTTTAACATTTCAAATATGTTTTTAAAAAATTGTCTCTACATTAAATCTACAGAAGTTTCAGATAATAAAAGAAGGCAATCCTCTAAATCTTTGTTTTATGTCGGTGCGATCATAAAGTCCTGTTATAATACCTTTCATATATAAAAAAGTATCCATACAAGAACTTGATTTGGATCGGTCCGTTTGTATGTCAGCTTTGTACAATATTGGTCAGATTGCGGTACCGACAAATGAGCAGCTTCTTGAAAAGAAGAGAACATGTAAAAAGTTTCAGATCGATATTCGCCTTCATACATATAAATTTTATAGGATCTCTAACGCCTCCTTCTGGGGATAGCATAATTCGTGGAAACTCAATAGATTCTGTTCAGGGTATAAAAATCGTAATTTTGCGATGATGCCGAACTTTCTTCTTTCATCGGGAATGTGAGTTTTGAGATAATTTCAGTTTATAGTAACAGCAGTAGAAATAATCAAGTATCTACAATGATCTATCTGACTTTTATAACCTCTTCGAAGGGAAGATGATTTTCGGCTCACTAATTTAGTTGTATATTTACTATCGCTTACAACCTACAACGCTCACTTAGCAACATTTGCTTTGAAGAACTCTCTTTTTAATCCTCGAAATCCTTTAAATGAAACCTGTTAGTCAAATTTTGTCGAAACAGCAATTTAGAATTGAAATCACAATCAGCGCAGTGCCGAATGCGTATAATTTTCACTGATATAACTACAATAACAACTTCGGCTAACAAGAACGTCGCTTCAACTCAACGCCGAGTGATTAATGCCATTAACGAAATTATCAAGGATTACGTAGATTTTCCAGCATTTTAATGCGCTGCCAACAACGCTACAGCTACCGTTAGAACTACCTCGAGCAACACGAATATCCTGTGCTAATGGCAGCGGCAACGGTAGTATACGCGAACGCGGAAGAATGGAAGATTAGTGGAGTGTTGGCGCGGTGTTGACAATTCGCCGCACTGGGTGGCACAGGAGGTGTAAGTCCCTGACAAGTGTCAGCAATGCTGGTTTGAGTGTGTGCAACCCTTTAGCTATTAAAGCAGCTATCCTTCACTTGGCAGTGTGAGCGACACGCTTTTGTAGCTTTGCACGCTGATGTGAGAATTGTATGTGCCTTCCGCGCCTGGTTGGGTGTTAGCAAATGTATTATCACTGTTGATGGTTTGGAGCGTGGGTGAAGTGCTATAGGCAAGTTGTTTTGTTGTCTTTGTAAAGCTGGAGGCTTGTGAGGCTTAAAATCTCATTTTATTAATTTGTGCGAATACCGGTAAAATGTCTTAATGCGCTCTTCATTCAGTGATAATTAATAGAAGCTGTTTATGTGCATTAAATTTTAAGCTCGCCATAAAATTATTATGCAAACTGAGGTATTTAGAGTTAAACTGCTGGCTGGAAACGACTTGCGCTGAGACCGTGGAGAAATCTGATATTATAAGAAGGCTTCATTAATATTATGAGGATACTACAAACCTAAAATATCGTCTAAACCATGTCTTCCATGTTTTGTTCCGTAGCGATACTGCAAACGAGTGATTCGTGAATGTAGTTACGATTGCTCCATTCGGTTCTTCGAAAAATTCGACTGAGAATGGAACTGTGGTAGAGGTCTATTAAAAAGGTATCGTCCAGTATGATCGGATTACGCTATCTGCCGATAAAAGGATAGAATTTTGCACAGAAGACAGACAGATAGTTTGCTTGTCTCAGCATTGTTTGAGCCCGAGTCGAAGAGGGACAACAGCAAAGAGGAAATCCGCCATATTTTACAGGTTTTTTTTTCAAAAAGTTCGAGAAGACAAGACAGGTGTCTGAGAATTTGAAAAGCTCATGGTCATCTTACAGCCAATCATGCGGTTTCGTCGATTGCAATTCTAGTAATTTTGATGTCAAAGATCTGGAAGGTCAATTTTCAACATTATCGGTAAAATGATGGAAATTTCCGAATCTGATTGTAATGTTTCTTTTGCCGAGGAGCTAAATATTTCACAATAAACTATTTGGAACCATTTAAATAAGGATGGATACAAAAAAGCTCGATTTATGAGGGCAACACTGCCAAATTGTGGTGTCTTTCCAGAAGAAGTGGTAGCCATCAAGGTAGCAGAAGATGTTTAGGAATGTCTGAATCTACTCCGATAGCAGAGTTTCTATCTAGACCTTGGGCTCACTGGTAGGTAGCTCAAAGCTAGTAAGAGATTGCATGACCTCACTAGCAGTAGCTTCAGGCTGCTTCCATATTAAAATTTCTGGATGCCTGGTCGCAGCGGAATCGTTGGAAATTGTAAAGCTTTCAAGAAAAAGCACCCATTCCAAATTCCATTGGGATCGTAATGAGCAGGCGTTTCTCTGTCTTCGTTCATTCGGTCCCTTTGCCTTCGCCCGAACTTAGCAACCGTTAGTGAGCAATCAGCACTTCTGGAATTGCGCAAGCCTTCTGGCCTAGAGTGGAATGTGATATAAGCCGCCTCAATATATTAGAGGCAAACTTCAGGTGATGAAAAGACGAAATATCTCCTGTCATCAAACAAACAGTTGTCGCACCCGCAACTAAGTTCCCACGTCGCTGTTGACAGTCATAACATCGTAGTCGTAGATAATTTTGTCTATCTTGGAACCGGGATTAACACCAACAACAACGTCAGCCTCGAAATCTAACAGAATATCTTTTGCCAACAGGTGCTGCTTCGGACTGAGTAGGCAATTGAGAAGTAAAGTGCTCTCTCGGCGAACAAAACCAAAACTCTATAAGTTACTCATTATTCCCGTCCTGCTATATTGTGCAGAGGCATGGACGATGACAAAATCTGATTATGGTCCTCTACGTGTGGGCCACGGCGAATGCCGCATTCGATGGAACGATGAGCTGTGTGAGATATACGACATTGACATAGTTTAGGGAATTAAAAGACAGCGGCTACGCTGGCTAGGTCATGTCGTCCGAATGGACGAAAACACTCCAGCTCTGAAAGTATTCGACGCAGTACCCGTCGGGGGAAGCAGAGGGAGAGAAAGACCTCCACTCCATTGGAAAGACCAGGTGGAATATTGGAAGACCAGGTGGTTTCTCTTGGAATCTCCAATTGACGCCACATTGCAATACGAAGCTGGTGTTATAACTCGACTATAACCGCGTAAGCGGTTTCTACTGCAGTTAAAAAGAAACTCCAGGTGTTTTGTCGATATGTGAAAGACTTTTAGACCAACAGCTAGGAGTTATGAACATCTCAGGAGACAAAGGCTTCTAGCAGTTTAAGTGGGATTATTCGTGTCCACATGAGAAAACAACCAATTTACCTAACCTAACCTAACTTGCAGTCATAGTTTCATGAGTTAACGCAAAAAAAGACCTTTTGGTCCGAATCTTCACCGACGAATAGCTGGTGAATCGCAACTGAATTCATGCATTTCTGAAAGGGATGGTTTACTGGTAAAGGAAGGTGACAACATCAAGCAAAAACAGTCGTGATCGAATTGCCGCAAGCTGGTGCAAATAGTGGCCAAGCCTGGATATATGGTCAGGAAGAATCGTTAAGTATTAGCTGCTATCAAACTCTTCATTTGGATCCGACTTAATAATAACTGGACCAACAGAAGTAAGCATTCGCCAAAAAGTAGTCAGAGGTGGTCAATAGGAGAAGAACCGTGTTCCAATAGGACAACGTCAGGTTACAGACATTGATAGTGACTCGAAAGAAGCCTTTGGTTGGGTGGTTTTTAAGCATCCATTTTATAGGCCGAACCTGTCACCAAGTGATTATTACATATTCCTATCTATGCCGAATGATTTTGCTGTTGAAAAATTCAATTCTAAAGAGATTTCCTCTTTCTACACCATTATAAACTATTTTCAGGAAGAAATGACATTTAATCTTCAATTCTTTAATATTTCCTTTTAAATAAAATAATATTTTTGATATTCCCAAAAAATTAAAAAAAAGTTTAATAAATATTTTCCGAACTTCTCGTAAACTTTTCAAACCATCAATGTCCGCCACAACGCAAAAGAATTTGGGAAGAAGCAGAAATAAAAAAAAGTTGATTATTCACTTAACAAAGTTTGCTGATTGATACAGAGACAAGTGTGCGGAGGAGGGAGTTTGTGCGTGTGGCATTGAGCGCAGGTGGTTGTGACCATGGCGTAGCGTGGCAACCGTTGCCCGGGATTCAAGGACAAAAGTTAATAATGTACAACTTCATAACGGTAAATTAACTAGCAGACATTTTCATTTAAGTTGTTGCATGCTACGCCCACTTTCAACTTCTGTGCCACAGAGTAGTTGGGTATACAGTGATGGAGGGCGTCAATGGCTGAGTGCGTTAGGGGGCCGCATTGCCATCATTTGCATTAATATATGCGTAATTCACTGATAATATCCGGTCGCCAAGCATCGCCAGGCAAGTTTGCGTCATTGCAATAAGTGCATAACGGCATAAGAATATATATGTTTGTATTTTAGGGCAATTGAAACACCCTCTTACTGAATCTTCCCTCTGCAGGACGCTGGTCTATATAAGCACTTTGAGTTTTTTTTGTTGCTGCTGATTTAATTTGATTTGCGGATGGCCACGTCAATGAGATCTTTTGCTGTGCGATATCTAAATTTGCATCTCAATTTAATGAGCACAATGATTTCGATTTTTAATGCGTTGTAGAAATGGGCGTAAAAGTAAATTAAGTGAATTAAGGGGGGAGATATAAATATTTAAGAGTTAGATATATCAACCAAACTATTTACAGGTATACTACTATTAAAAGTATTCCTGTAGAAGAATCCATCGTCAACACATTGAAGCACGAATTTTCAGCTATCTAATTGACTGAAATTGAAACCAATGTAATGCCAGTTTTAGCCGTCAAGCTGCGAAAAATCTGAAACAAATCCTGGGTTATTGACTGTCGATAGGGTAAGAGGGAACCGTCATTAACAGATTCTTAGTTACGGCTAAAAAGACTGTCGAACTTTGATTGATATATTAAATATTTTAGGAAGAAGGAATAAGAAGGAAGATGGCAGGTTTGCAAAAAAAACTTCCGGAAATAGAGCCTTTACTATCCTCCAATTGAAATAATATCGAAAAAAACTTTAAAATTACGATGTATATATTTTTGTCTCACTCAGGATCTTAACTCACGGAGAGATGGGTTTAATAACGGATATGGTGTTTTAGAAACCAACTCAATTGTTAAAGAAGAGATAACTCCGACCGCGGAGAAACGATAAAATAAAACCTATAATCTAATGCCCAAAGCATACTGAAATTATGGAGGGAACAGTACTCTAGCCTGCTGAATGGCAGTGATCGCATAACACCAAGAGATGGTGAAGCCAATCAATGACGATGGAGCGGATGTTCCATTGCCCGTCTATGAAGAAGTTCAAATAGAAATTACCCGTCTGAAGAACAAAAGAGTCGCGATGGTCGATGGATAGCAGGCCGAGCTATTCAAATACGGCGGCGTAGAACTAATAAGGAGCATACATCAGCTTCTTCGTAAAATATGGAACTGTGTTTTGCTCAATCCACAAAAAGGGAGACCCCACAATCTGCGCCAACTACGGTAGGATAAGCCTTTTGAAGAGGTAGGATAAGGTTCTATCGAGCGTATTGTGTGAAAGATTATCCCCGCAAAACTAATTTGGCTGTGTAAACTGGCGTTAAGCAATACCAAAAGCTCCGTTAGGAAGAATCTTTCCGAGCCGTTCGATACCAAACGATGTTTCAAACAAGGCGACTCCCTATCGTGAGACTTTTTCAATCTACTACTGGATAAAATAGTTCTTGCCAACAGATACCACTTCGGACTTAGTAGGCAATTGAGAAACACTCCAGCTTTTAGAGTATTCGGCGCAGTATCCGCCTTGGGAAGCAGAGGAAAAGAAAGACCTCCAATCCGTTGGAAAGACCAGGTGGAGAAGGACTTGGCTCTACTTTCCTGGTCATTATCAAGTCCTCAAGCAACTTAATGTCAAAAGTTAGATGGCTAAATTCTATATTATGGACATCTAAGATTAACTAGTTAAATTTCGGTGCTAATGCAACTAAATAAGGTCAAAAAATATTTTAGGGATTATGACTGTGGCCCAGATAAGGTCGGGATGGCAATTACGCTACATATTTTTAAGACCATTAAGATACCTTCCCAATACAAAACAAAAAACAATATTAGTGCTTGAGAATCATTAAAATCTTCTGACATGCTTCGAATTATCCCTGAAAGGGTTCGTTGATACCCATTTTTATATAGGGTCTAGTAAAAAACTTTGCAGGAATAGGTAGTAAAGAGTTTGTGTCGGTGTAAGTAGTTGCTTCCCTCAGATGGTCCAATTGTTGACAGTACCAGTCCGAATTAAAAATTTCGATCACCAGCGATCCAACCAAACTCAAACCTTCTTCAGCAGCAATTCGGGCATGGCTGCCGTTTGCGCCGGCTTACCGAGGCTCAATAGCTGAGTTAACGTTGTTCTAAGTGTCATATATTAGATTATATTTCACCGAATAGACCAAGTCCAGCACGTACTGAAGAATATATAGCAGCCATAGCTGATAGATTCGAGATCTTAAATTGAAAGCGTTCAAAATACAGCTTGTGCAAGAACTGAATCCGCTCAGCATTCCCAAACTCTGTTCAGTTATGAGGCCCATTTCTGGCTCAATGGGGTTTAGTAGTTCAAAACAAGTAAGGAAGGCCTAAGTTCGGGTGTCACCGAACATTTTATACTCTCGCATGATAAAGTGATAATCAAGATTTCATTATACGTCATTTACATATTTTTCAAATACCGTATTTTTGTAAAGTTTTATTCCGCTATCGTTATTGGTTCCTAATGTATATACTCGTATTATACAGAGAAGGCATCAGATGGAATTCAAAATAGCGTTATATTGGAAGAGGGCGTGGTTGTGAACCGATTTCACCCATATTTCGTACATGTCAGGGTGTTAAGAAAATACTATGTACCGAATTTCATTGAAATCGGTCGAGTAGTTTCTGAGATATGGTTTTTGGTCCATAAGTGGGCGACGCCACGCCCATTTTCAATTTTTGAAAAATCCTGGGTTCAGCTTCCTTCTGCCATTTCTTCCGTAAAATTTAGTGTTTTTGACGTTTTTTGTTAGTCGGTTAACGGACTTTTAGTGATTTTCAACATAACCTTTGTATGGGAGGTGGGCGTGATTATTATCCGATTTCTTCCATTTTTGAACGGTATATGGAAATGCCTGAAGGAAACGACTCTGTAGAGTTTGGTTGACATAGCTATAGTAGTTTCCGAGATACGTACAAAAAACTTAGTAGGGGGCGGGGCCACGCCCACTTTTCCAAAAAAATTGCGCCCAAATATGCCCCTCCCTAATGCGATCCTTTGTGCCAAATTTCACTTTAATATCTTTATTTATGGCTTAGTTATGACACTTTATAGCTTTTCGGTTTCCGCCATTTTGTGGGCGTGGCAGTGGGCCGATTTTGCCCATCTTCGAACTTAACCTTCTTATGGAGCCAAGAAATACGTGTACAAGTTTCATCATGATATCTCAATTTTTACTCAAGTTACAGCTTGCACGGACGGACAAACAGACAGACAGACATCCGGATTTCAACTCTACTCGTCACCCTGATCACTTTGGTATACATAACCCTATATCTGACTCTTTTAGTTTTAGGACTTA
Organism: Bactrocera tryoni; assembly: GCF_016617805.1. NCBI lineage: Eukaryota > Metazoa > Arthropoda > Insecta > Diptera > Tephritidae > Bactrocera > Bactrocera tryoni. Next base: position 9,601,901 of record NC_052500.1, read on the forward strand.
CAAACATCCGTTATGTGAACAAAACTATAATACTATCCTTAGCAACTTTGTTGCGAGAGTATAATTACCGCATTTGGGACAAAGAGCAACCCGAAGAGATTCAAAAGCTGCCATTTCATCCAGAAAAAACAACGCTTTGGTGTGGTTTGTGGGCGGGTGGAATCATCGGTCCATATTGCTTCAAAATCAAGTAAGAAAGTAACCGTCACTGGCGACCGTTATCGCGCCATGACAACCCATTATTTTATGCCTGAAATTGAAGCTCGTGATCTCGGCGATATTTGTTTTCAACAAGAGAGCGCCACTTCCCACATATCGTATCAATCAATGGACTTGACTTCGGTGAAATAATTTCACGTTTTGGGCTGATCGATTGGCCACCAAAATCGTGTGATATTACACCGTTAGATTTTTTCCTGTGGGAATATGTATGGTATTAAGCACTTAAGGGACCGACTTCAATCAATATTTTGTACACAGAGACCTCAAAGCCTATCGCTAAACTGAAAACTTTCGTGTGTCGCTTTGCAACTAGAAAGTTGCTGTAAACTCATAGAAAAGTTACATTGCGCGTGGCATTTATCGATTTACTATAAATACAGCCACTAAAAATAGATGCAACTACGTGTTTATATTTAGTTTTATTAACCACAATATACACATTTACACACTACACACATACAAATAAACAGTTATTTTATTTTTGTATCATAAATCACATACAGCCAACAATAAACAAGTCGGGGAGCGCTTGTAGAGGAATTCATGGCATGAAGAACACTAGTATGTGGCTTGTAATAGGCTGAAGGTGAGCGTCACATTCAAAATGGCCGACTGTGAAGTCAACAAGCGCGCACACACACACACGCACGAGTATAAATGGAAGGGAAGCGAGTGTGGTCCGAACAGAGCGACATGGAACAGCGCCTGGGATTGAGTGCACGTCTAGCAGTGCGGCAGGAAAAAATAGCAAAAAATATGCTGTGGCAAGACAATGTGGCATTTCATATATCAGTGCCGAGTTGCCAGTGTGGCATGGCATCAAGTTGGAGCTGGAACAATGCGCATAGCCTGGCAACAAACTAACTATGTTTCACGCACGATTGCCATTCAATGAAAGGCTGGGTGAATGTGTGCGTGTATGAATGGATGTACATATATGTGTATAACTGTATATTTGTGTCTGTGTGTGTTTGTCTACTATATATATGCGAGTATATTTGTTGGAATGCCACACTGTTTGTGGAAAATAACGCTTGTTATATAACTGCTTGTATATTTATTACATAAACTGCTGTCAGGCGCCATATTTTCACCGAAATATGAGCATGTTTGAGTGTGTGTGTATGTCTGCCGAGCTTGGCGCACACAGCTCCACCTAGTCGCTGCTGTGATTGGTCAAAAGCACAGGTGGCAACCCACACCACTCAGCTAGCGCGCAAAGTGTAGACTTGTGTGTGTGTTCGTGTATACATCTATTTGTGTGTGTGTGTTTGTGTTGTATAAGCAAGCTAAACAGTTGTAACTGTTGCCTGCTGTGCGCAAGCCACCCTCGCCTGTTCGAAGCCATTTACATAACGGTATGCATGCATATATGTATGCGTATTTGTTTGTATGGGTGTGTGTGAGGCAATGAAAATTCCTTTGCATCGCCGCGTGGCTCTGTATAAGAAGCCCACACAGCTTTTCACCACACTAGTGCTGCGCTCTTCTTCAACTTGCGCTAGAACGGGTGCTGTATAGCTGGTGTGGTGAATTTGGCGCTCATGCTTGGCTATCACGGCAGGCATGTGTGGCTAAAAAGGATACTGAGGCTAGTTCTTCGTGCGTAGTCCTGCTGTGTGGTGTAAACGGTCCAAGCGGAGCTCTCAACGTGTTAGTCAGTGTTCAGAAAAAAAAATATTTAAAATTACAAATAAAAAATTTATTAATTGAATTAAAAATAGTTGAAGAAAGTGTTGCAAATTATTCCACAACAAGTGCTTAATTAAATTATAAGCGAAAAAAATATCAAAAAAAAGCTTAGCAGCGAGGTCCTCGAAAATTTTCACTTTCACAGCTCGCTTTCATTATATACTATTATATATTACATGCATACATATGTACATACACACAAGAAAGTCTATTGGAATGCTGCTGGCTTCCAATGTGCGCTGCTGACTTTCCAGCGCACTTTTTTTAGTCATATGCAGTTATTTCGCTGCAGCAACGCAGACTGCGTGCGAGTGGGAGCGCTACACATACATTAGTTGTATGTATGTATGTATATAAGTCATCAGAATCCAATAATTTCTAACCCACGCTAGTACAACCTTGCACCCACTCGTTCAACTATCCCCTTCACTCGCTCGCATTCGCATCACACTCACACTCCTCGTCGCTTGCAATCAGCGCGCACCTAGCTCAAATCTCAGCTTTGCAACACTGTATCTACATGCTAGGCGAATACCTAGTCAAATATGTATTTGATAAGCTGCCGCGATCTTCCACGTCCACTGCCTTGGCAGTTGCTGCAGCTAACAATCGCAACGCTCGCAGTCTTCCGTTAGAGCTCCAAACGTTTTGCTCGCGCAGCTAAACGCTCGGTTCGCGAGATGTCGCCACGGCTGCTGAGCAACTTTTAAGTTCTTTAACACTTTTATAGAAATTTTTAGTTCATTTATTTTTTGCGTTTAAGTTTTCATTACTTCTCCATGTGGTATTGTGCTGAGAGGAAAATGTTCGGTTCGAAAGAAATTTAATTTTAATAATCCGCAAATAATTTTCGCAGCGAAATCCGTTAGAAACTCCGACGCCAAAGCAACTTATCAGTAATTGTATCGATGTACCTTGTTTGTGATAAATTTTAAGTGTATTTTTTTGTCTAACATAAAATATTCAAACCTTGTGGCATATAACTCTGCAGATGCACATGAGACTGCCGGAACTATATGACGGAATGGATTAAATAGAACTGAAGTGTGAGTATTAAAAACAAAATATAAGATTAAAATTAAAGATAAGAAATTAAAATAACAGACTCATAAAGGTCAAAGCTTTTGGAGACTACATTGTCATTAATTGTGACATGTGCCTTGATCTTGGGCTATTAATTGAGATCGTAACTGGTTTAGGGTCGCAATTGATCAGCTGAGGGACCTTTGCTTTTTCTTCAATAAATGCGGAATAAATTTATATAACGGGGTAGTTTTTATAGCGTTAGATATGTACTTGTGCCGACGGAATATAATATTCACTTGGATTGAAAATAATTTAATGTTTTATTAGATTTATCTCTTAGAAAAATAATTCAGCAAAATTTTATTTAATCTTCACGAAAATCTATAATTTAAATTTTGATTTCGACTTCTAAGGTTTTGCGTTAAAAAGACATCTTCTATTATAATTTTTATTCACTTGCAACATGTTGCTACAGAGTATACTAGCTTTTTCACCTAAAGTTGTTTGTATCACCCAAAACAATCGAGACAGATATAGGATTATATACATATATATATATAAGTATATATATATATACAAATGATCAGGATGACGAGACGAGTTGAATTCCTTGGCAAAAAAGTGAGAACGAGTTCGACGATAGACGTATTCGGACCACAGCCATGCCCACAAAACGCCATTAACCGAAAACTTAACATACAAAGTGCGATAACTAAGTACTAAATTTAGATATAAAACTGTAATTTGGCACAGAGGATCGCAGTAGCAAGGAATTCTTGTGGGCTGAGAATTAAAAAAATGGGCCCAGCACTGCCCTCTAAGCAGTTTACTGTACACATCTCCTAACCACTAAACCTCTCTAAGCCACTCCAGGTACAATATCCAAATTCGTTGAGGACAAATCCCTTAAGTACTCAACCTACACTGTAAAAATAGATGAATTTAGGTGATAACTTGCACAATCCCCATATAACAGCTCCGTTAAAAATACTAAAAGCGCGATAAATCAATAAATAAATACTTCAAAAGCATTCAGCTTTACAGCTGGGATGATACAAGAGATCTCTATTGGAGCCGCGGTAAAAAATGGACGTTGGAATTGGAGGTTGGAAAACCCTCCACATTTCGGTAAAAGCCATATTTTGAACCTACTTGACCGATATTGACCAATATATAATGTTATCTTGACATTCCTAAGTACCAGTGCGCAAACAAGCAAATTAGACTACAATAACGCTTACTTCCCATATAACCCAATTTTAAGATCCATCTGTTTCATTCACTTTCCATTACAGAAATTAAGCACCTATAAATACATATATCGGGAGAAAACTTTGCTCGAGTAACACGTTTAAAGTAGACCATCTTATGATCAAAAAATGTCCAAAAAACTATTCAAGTCCTCAGATATCGAATATATGGATCAAAGTTCTTATAGCGAAATTTTTATCGAAAATATCGATTAATCTGTGATATATATATTATAGATTCTTTTCTAATAATAGTAAGCCTGTATATCAAATCGATCAGTATTCCTGTCTTGACAAAATTTCTTTGAGAAATCAAATAACGGGAGATCATTTTCAAGATCCTCCATATGTCAGATAAAAGCAACAGTACTCCACATACACGAAAACCAGCTCGGTCAAACATCTGGAAATAATGTAGGCGCTAATTTTTTAGTTAGTTCCATCTCTATATTCAAAGAGTCTTCCAACAGGTACTAAGTTGCGCCATAGTGACATTAATTAGGTAGGATAAATTTCCATAGAAGGCATTGCATTTTAAAATGAAACTGAAGCTTGCTCTAAAGAGCTTAAAATCACCGCTTTCTAAGATCTTCCAAGCCGAAGTAAATTTTTACTCTAAATTAAATTGAAGGCTTTTGTAGTAGAAGTTAGACCCAGAAGTTTATAGAACTTTCATTTAGCCTAAAAAATTCCTCCTTGTTAATATACATATATTAAATTAAAGGCGTCGTGATATTTGACAGACCCAGGAGGCTACATAGATAACACTACAAATCAACAAATCTGAAGGAAAAGGAAGAGGTCTCAGGGATATTTGAGCTGTCCTGATTAGGAATTTGAGTTGAACAATTTTTCATCACTTACAGCTATTTTCATCATTTAGTAAATGGTGGTGGTTTGACCCCTACACCCCTTGACAACAACATACAAATTATACGTTTTAGGAAATTTTTACTCCCATTTTCATGTTCAGCAAATAAAAATGGCAAGAAATAGGCTCTAGCATCACGGTGGCAAAATGACGGTAAGGCAACGTCCACGAAAAGCACAAAATGTCCAATGTAATGTTTGAAAATGGCGCTTTGAACGATATTGACCCCGCCGTAACATATCAATCCTTTTTCAACCAAAATCTTTTCCTGAAACTACTACTTAAAATTGAGAGATGGAGACTGGATACAGTATCAACAAATAGTCGTATAAAGCTACAGATAATGGCTATATCTATTAAGAGGTATTTTATCTTTGATTATTCCATAAGCGTTTTTTTTGCGATAGTCTGGTTGATTTTCAGATAAAAATTTCGCTTTTATATTTGTATTTTTTCTTCTTAGGTAAATACCTTCCTTAATCTCGGTTGATGGGTTTTCTAGAAGATATTCAGATTTTATCTTTAGTTTCTCTTCCGAAAAGAAAATTTAGAAATTTTTCGAAAAATAAGAAATATCTTTAAGCATTAGGTATAGTTAGGAGATCGATCCTAAAAAGGATCTTAGTTGGACAGCTTAGAGTGCCAATCCTCTTAAAAATTTGATTATAAAACCCCTTAAAAATCGACAAAACACTTTGAGCTTGCAACAAATTTGTTGAAATGGCCGATATCTTCTGAAACGCCGAAGGTAAGATTATAGAGATGTTTCAGTGTCTAGTTGTTCCCACCTCACTCTCCTCTATACAACGTTGACAACTAGCGCTCGTCAAGATTTTAAACCTTACCGTATGAATGTCTATTGTCCAGTCAAAGCTTCCAATCCGATGTGAGAGGGGCAAGGGTGCCTCCGCTGTGAATCTATAGACGTTAGGCGGCAAAAAAAAAATTGTGGTTCTGGTTTATAAGAGAACTTTGAAATCTACATTACATAACTACATATCTTCCATTCTCATACATACATTTTCATGACTAATTTTAACGCTATAAAATGTAATCATGTATAGAGAAAATTGATTTATTAAATGATCGCAAACAAATGTTCAGCTCCAAAAAGTATGCTTTATGAATTGTTTAAACATTCCTATGAAATATCAATATTTTTTAATAGCATTTTTGTACAGTAAAAATTTCTTTTGTAATATATTTGGCTTTCTCACCAATATTTCGCTCCTAAAACTATGCAGCAATGCACAATTTTGCACAACTCATCATTTTTTCGGTGCGCAAAGAGAAATTTATTAAAATAATCCGCTTATGAAACATAAGAGACGAGCGTAAGTAGTTAGAGGGGAGGGAGCGAAGCAAATAAATTGCACAGAACAAACTTTACCATTTGCTTATCAGCAAATGAACACGCTTCAGTGAAATGCGAAATTCATTCCGATTATTTTTCTCTCTGATTTCTTTGTAGAAATGGAAAATGACCCCAAAACGGCAACTGATGTTATTACTGCTGTCTCTGCTGCTGGTACAAAAACAAATAGCCCGACAACACACAAGCTGAGCAACAACAACAGCAAGCCAACACACAACTACCAATGTAATGAAATTATGAATCTCCACAAATGTAATAAAATCCAATAACAAAATATATACACACATATATTAATAGCTATACATGTGTGGGTGCGTGCCGATGTGTGCTAAAAACGAATTGTGCTCGTAAACAGCGAATTAAAGTGAAAACTGGGCGTAGAAACGCGTTGCAAACGAAAAGTGTAGCATAACTTTAGGCGCATAAATGAATTGCCGTGAAATTAACGCGCGCAGCAGATAAGCGTATTAGTGTGTGTAAAGGTGATGAAAAAATAAGTGTGGTAACGGTGAACGCGCAGTATTGCTTAGCGGTGAATGTGAGAAGTACGGGCGGAGGCTGTGGACCACCCATGAAGCGGTAATCAACTTTCCGTGAAATATACCGGCGACCAACCACGAGTGTGCAAAAACAATAAGTTAGCATTACAAACAACAACAATTCCAAAAAGTAAGCAGTCAAAGTTAAAACAACAACAACAACACCAGCAACATGAAGGGCTTAGCAGCATTTAAGGAGAAAGCAACGGGCGCTTTCAGTGGGTAAGTTGGCTACTGCAGAATATGTTCTACAGAAAATAGCAACAAAAGCAACAACATGAAAAGAACAGTATCACACAAAGTTCGAAATTTAATTTAACGGACCACTGACTGGACAGATTCGGCAGACCACGGTCATATTGTTGGGTGGTTGGAATATGACTGAACGGCAATCAAATTGTATTCTTGTTGTTGTTGCCGTTGTAGTCAAATCAGTGGCGGCACTTGAGCTGGCGGAAAATGAAATCATTTGTTACGGTTTATTACTGCATCGAATTCCAGCCATATTTCATTTTCTTTGTGGGCCCTCTGAAAGACTTTAAAGCTTGATAGCGGGAGAGAGACTCGAAATAGAGCGGTAACTTTTAAAACAAGCGTGATAATTACGATTTGAATTTGCTATGGTGAGCTTCATAGTCCATAAAGTAAATAAGATTTTGCAATCTTCAAAAATTTTTACGATAAATTCATAGAATATGTGCAAAAAGAGGTATAAAGAAAAATTTTCGACAAATTTTTTTCGTAAAATGTGAAAAAGATTTTTACCGAAAAAATTCAACAACCAGTTTGCTTGAAATGTTCAGATTCCAATGGAATGATGGCTACAAAGTCATTAAAAACTTTGTAAATGGTTTAAGGGAGTATTCTTTGTCAAGAACTCAAATGTTCGAAAGGCAGTGAAGGTCGTGAAGTCGTCGAAATTTGCCTCAACTTTTCCATTTACCTCTGTTAATGTTGATAACATTGAAAGATTTGGAGAGAAATTGCTTGAAGATCATCGTGTTGGCATCAAAAAGATAGCAAAAGAACGCAACATCTCTTATGGATCGACTTAATAAGTTTTGGTTCATGTATTTAATGCTAGACTCATATGAAAATACCTGAATCTTTTGCCAAAACGATGTGGAATTGAGGTCGTAAAAGAGATGCCTAGCCACAGCACCCTATATTCCTGAAATTCATTATTATTGGCAACAAGACGTAGTTTTATTTGACGTTGAAACTCTTCAAGAATTTAGCGAATAGGTCTACAAAGATGAGTCGAAACTGGAAAAATCAAATTTCCGGCTCTTGAAGTGGTACAAAACCTGCCACCTATAGACCTCTTCACTGAAAATTGCGCAGTAAAATCGGCGGGACGACTATTGGGGGAATTTACATATAGGATCTTCGGGCATAGCTCAATGGGTAATGGAGGTTGGACAAGCACCGATCAAGACCCCACTTTTCAACTTAAAAAGAAGGTTCAAGCAAGCACAAGAAAAGATGGCTGGCGTAAAGGTATATTAGCTACGCGCAACACTCTAAACATCTATACTGATGGCTCGAAAATTGACGATGGAGTTGGTGCGGGAATATACTGTCCAGAGTGAGGCATAACGCAACCTTTTAAGTTGCCGGACCACTGCAGTATATTGTATTTCAAGCTGCTGTTTTTGCTATTGCGAAAGTCGCAATTCCATCAAGCAGCAATCAAAGCAGTAACCTCGTATCGCATATCGGCCAGAAGTGTTTTTTAGGCAGGACAAAAGTGGAAAGTGTTGCCAAAAGTAAACAACTTGACTTTTACTGGATGCCAGGCCACAAAGGCATCGAGGGTAATGAAATAGTGGACGAGATTGCCAAGAATGGTGTACGGCTAACATCCGAAAACGTCATCAACATTGGGAAACCCATGCATTGTCTATACGACGATCTCGACAGAAGCATGGTAAAGAAAATCAAAATCCGATGGAAGGAGCAAAACACAATTCCCTTTGACGCTCGATTTAAGAGACTGTAGGAAAATGATCGGAACACTAACTGGTCGCTGTCTGGTGGCGGCACACGTCCGGGACTAGGGCTGACAGATGGAAAAGACTGCAGGAAATGTCAAAGCAGGATACCAGGGAAGCAATGGAGCATCTCTTGAACACTTGTCCCGCATTGGCAAACCTACGATTTAAGCATCTAAGGTCCCCACTGTCCAGGATACACTGGAGGAGGTATCGATAGTGAGGCTGCAGAGTCTGTTAAAATTCGCGCCCAGCGCAGGCATCCTAAAGAATGTCTGAACTCCATCTAGTATTGCAAAAGACCAAAACTGGTCTATGCGTGGATTATTGCCTACCAGTTTAACCTAACTCTATGTGTATACGAGCTCCCTGAAATTTCGGTCATCCTCCATAATCAATCTGGTACAGGAAAAATGCACATCGCATCAAAAGGTCTAAGGATTACGACTATACTTTGTTTGATATGTATAGCTTATTATTTTCAATTGATTTTTCATCTCCTTAAGAAGCTGCTCATTTTTTTGGAACCTCGGATATCGGACCAGTATGGTACACTGGCGTCATACGACTAAACGTTTGTAGAAAATGTTTTTTATTTGTGAAGGGTATTGGAGCTGAATTTTTTTCGTGTTTTTGTCTTAAATATGTTACAACATTTTGATAATTTTTACATTGACAAAAAATTGAAGCCTTTTCCTGTGATTTCTTAAATTTTTTTTAGAAGAAGGAAAGATTCGACTATAAGTCATACAAATAAACAAAAATTTTCAATTTCCTGAGATCTTTTTATCTTCGGAAACACTGTGTCCAAGAAGACTTATATAGAAAGATATTAGGTTCGAAATAGACCCCAATACAAATACTTTCTTAAATTGTTGAAATTTAATGTTGAAAGTATTTGTATTCTTCTTCTTAATTGGCGTAGAAACCGCTTAAGCGATTATAGCCGAGTTAACAACAGCGCGCCAGTCGTTTCTTCTTTTCGCTACGTGGCGTCAATTGGATATTCCAAGCGAAGCCAGGTCCTTCTCCACTTGGTCCTTCCAACGGAGTGGAGGTCTTCCTCTTCCTCTGCTTCCCCCGGCGGGTACTGGGTCGAATACTTTCAGAGCTGGGGTGTTTTCATCCATCTGGACAATATGACCTAGCCAGCGTAGCCGCTGTCTTTTAATTCGCTGAAATATGTCAATGTCGTCGTTTATCTCGTACAGCTCATCGTTCCATCGAATGCGGTATTCACATACGTGGCTAACGCGTAAAAGGGACCATAAATCTTTCGCAGAACTTTTCTCTCGAAAACTCGCAACGTCGACTCATCCGTTGTTGACATCGTCCAAGACTCTGCACCATACGGCAGGACCGGGAATTATAGAGTGACTTATAGGGAGAGTTTTGATTTTTAATTTTGTCGAGAGAGGACTGCTTCTCAATTGCCTACTCAGTCCGAAGTAGCACCTGTTGGCAAGAGTTATCCTGCGTTGGATTTCTAGGCTGACATTGTTGGTGGTGTTTACGCTGGTTCCAAGATAGACGAAATTATCTACGACTTCAATGTTATGACTGTCAACAGTGACGTGAGTGCCAAGTCGCGAGTGCGACGACTGTTTGTTTGATGACGGGATATATTTCGTCTTGCCCTCGTTCACTGCCAGACCCATTTTCTGTGCTTCTGCTGTACACTCTTATAGAAAGTATTTGTATTGGGGTCACGAAATTGGCTTCAATTTAACCTAGATAATTCCCTTCAGCATCATTTGTTACCCGATATAGATCAGCCTGAAATATAGTGGTTGTTTAATACGATCTCAAATGCTGGATTAAAGAAATTTCAGATTCAAAAACCATGTCATCTAAACTTGCACTAAATATCAAATGGCTCAAACAAGTATTTTCAAACTAAACAAATATTTAGATGCTTAGAAAACTCTTAAAGGTCGTGTCCACCTGTCACGACAACAAAAGTTTGAACTCTACAAACAACTATGTAAGGCAGATCTTTTAGTGAAGAAAGGAGGGTCCATTAAATGGATAAGAAAACTAAAAATGCGTGTGTGTCTGTGTCGCCGGAAAGTTGTAAAATTATTGACATACCAATAACAACTCAAACCCAGCTGATAACTCAGAGAAGTCAACGAAGGACAAGCCGATGACACAAGCAAAAATTGAGAGTGGTTTGCGTCACAAACAGAAAACTGAAGAAAAAAGTGAGAAGAAAAGAAAAGAATCGTGTATTGTGAACGTAGAAATTCCAAGCGTATGACATTGAACGCGCTGGCATGCCGAGTATGACACGCGGTGCGCACCATTCAGTAAAATATAGATGGGTGCGTCGCCAGGAGGCGTTGACGTCTCGCACTTGTGGAGCCGGAATTCCGGACACGTTCCATGCACGTGCAACCAGGATGAAGCCGAGAAGAAAGTGCACGCGCTCAACGGAAATTTTTATGAAGTGCGAGCTTTATGAGCTCTCAACTTTACTTGCTAGGTAACAGAAGCTGCGTAGGTGTTATGGGTATGTGATTTCGTTCGTGGGTTGCAGTAGGAATGCCATGTAATTTAGAGTAGCGAGCGATATTTTTAGCTCATTCAGGAGTGATTGAGTAATTTGAGATGTCATTTAGGACATATGAAGGATTACATTAAATTTATTGAATGAGTTTTATCATTGAAGCGGTGTTTCTGCAGTATATGCAGAGTAGTGCATATGTTGAAAATAAGATAAGAAAGTTGTACGTTTGTTTATTGTCTTAGTGGTGCTTTATGTGCTCTATGATTCATAATATGCAACTTATTATAGTATAATAATAAGGACTATTCATATACGTAAGCTTTGCATGTCAAAAAGAAACTAGTTTAGCTATCGATTCAAAATCAGAATTCAAGCCAACCTAGTATAATCTTCATTGAAAGAACGACAGCAGAAGAAGTACTGATTCCGATTAACTGATTAATGGCGATATTTTGGTATTTGGTAACCCCTGTAGCTTTCTGACTAGAGCTTCAGCAATATTCATAAATTTCGATCTTGGTTTAGTCATATCTTCTTTGACTTGGTTGGCGGTTTAACGGCTTGTATTTCATTTTTACATGCTTTGGGCTTTTGTTGCTGAATAATAGGCATATTTCACATTAGGGCTGTTAGTACTAGAATTTATCCCACCATTGTTTGAGTCTTAGCCAAGATTTTAGCCCATGATCACTCAGCCTTACAGGGTTTGTCCGGAAAGTAATAAGACTGAGTCGATTTCCAAGCAGTGAAGGCGTCACGGAAGGCATTCTCTAGAATAGCCATGAGAGCCGAGGTGCATGCTGTTTGGATCCCCTTTATCGTCTCAATAAACTCGGCCTTTTCAGGCAAGGAAACCAAAAAGGGCCGGATTGGGGCACATCTGGGCTGTAGGGTGGCTTCTTCTGAGTCTCTTGAGGACTTCCACGTAAAACTTAGCGTTGACGGGTTGTGCAGGAGAAACAAATTCATGGTGGACGATGTCTTTGATGGCAAAAAAGACAATGAGCATCGTTTTAACTTTGGATTTGCTCATGCTTCCCTTTTTTGTGTGAGGAGACGCCGGCGTGTGCCACTCGGAAGATTGACTCTTTGTCTCTGGCTCACACTCACAGATCCATGACTCTGTCTCATGTCATGCCTCCGTCGCAGATTTACCGAGTTTCACACAGAATTTAATCGCGTACATCTGCCCTAACGAACGCTGCATTTACGGCTTGCACCACTCACAGAAACACGTCGCGCGAAAATGTTTGTCCTGACTCTCCAGATGCTCGGAGGCATCTGACCAGCCGCTTGTTCGTTAGCTAAGAACGCCCCCTTACGTTCTACTCTAGGCCAGAATAAGCTTCAGGGGATGTGGTTTACAAAAGTACGAAATTCTTGTAGAATTCTTCGTAGGAAAAAGTTACCACTGGAATCGCAGATTTTGAAAGTCTTGCTTACTGCTTATATGAGCCGATTTAACTCTTGAATGTTGTCTCTTCTATATATAACCCTTGGACTTATAGAAAACTATGTTTATGCAGAAAGTTAATCATAGTTTGCGATATCATATCCTTTTCCTTCATCCATATGAAAAACTTTCTAGTATTATTCATAAATTCACTTTAATTATTCAACTTCAAGTTAAATGGCGTAATTGCGGCCGTTAACATTACTAAGCACTGTAAATTAGTATTGAAATGAATAAAAGTGTGCTGAAAGCAGGAAAAGTAGAAGGTATGGGGTATCGCCACATCCACTCCTCCAGCCACTTGATGGCAAACAAAGAAAATGTAATTGAAAAGCGTGCAAAGCGTGAAAATTTTATTCAGATCAAATACAGAGAAGGCGAAAGTTAGTTAGAAGCGAGCGTTTCTACAACGCCACGCTGACAGCCGCCACTTAAGGAGGTCGGATGCCTCAAGAAGACGCGCACAAGTGTCTGTCAAACAAAGCCATTGTTCCAGCACAGCGCTGCTTGGCAGAGAATATCATAGCATAGCACAACAAAATGGATATACCCAATGCGTGAAGACTTTTCCGCGCACAGGAATACTTATTACATTTGTGCTGAGCGTGTGTGAGTGGGCGCGTCTGCGGGAAGTGCGTTGGATCGCGCGCCTAAAAGCGCACAACAAATCGACATGCACTGAATGCGAAATTTGAATTGGAAGAAGAAAGAGTATATATATATATATACATAGAAATCGCATCATAATAAACCGCTATTCGATTCATTTAAATGTTTTTGATATGTCGCTTTGTTGTTTTTGTTGTTGACACTTGCTTTCCATTTCATTTTCATTTACTTGGCTTAGTCTCTGACTTCAAACCCACTCACACCACAATCGCATCTTGGTGACGCACAAAGTGTTTTCCGCTTTCTCCCACACTTCTTTGCTATTCTCTTCTTCTGCTTCTTCATCTCTTCGTCATCGTTTTCATCTGCAGTTGTTTTTGTTGTACTTTTACAAGTGCCTTGCTGGCAACGTATTGGCAATTGATAGCCGCAGAAATTTCACGCCAAGCTTTATGTCATATTCATCGCCACCCAGCGTACCCCACTTGCCCCGCGCCCACTCCACTTGTTGGCATTGTAATTGAAATTGCTTTGCTCATGCACAATGCCACTACACAACACTTTCATCTTAATGGTTTCTTAATGTGCGCCTTTATATTCATATCCATGGCATGGCGCATTGTGTCTCCAACACGACTGTAGTCAGCGTTGGCAGTAGGCCTAGTTGGAGGAGGCCACAGTGTCTGATATGTGTTATAGGGTTTGCATACATATACACAAAAAAACGTTTGCCAATAAATATTTGATATCGGCCATTGATTAGTCACTGAGGCTCTTTTATAAAGGTTTTTTTTCTTAATTTTTATAGTGAAATCGAAAATTCAGAGCTTGTATGGCAGCTATACTATATAGTGATCCGATCTAAACGATTCTTACAGATATTGTAGTGTTGTCTTGTAAAATAATCTATATAAAATTTTGTGCAGACACCTCGTCAAATGAAAAAGTTTCTCATACAAGGACTTGTTTCCGATCTCTCAGTTTATATGACAGCTATATGCTATTCTCATCCGATATCGACCAGTTTCACAAACAGCTTCTTAATGAGGAAATAAGGTGTGCAAGATTTCAGATCGATATCTCAAAAACTGAGGTACTAGTTCTCATAAAAATATAAGCCTCTCTCAGTATTAGGTCGTTCACCAAGTAACTTCGTTATTTTAGAGTGAATTAAACAAGATTTTTCATTGTATAAACCAATTTATGAACTATTATATTATTTTTTTTATCTAATACCTTTTGCCATCTTTCGTATAAGATTTTGATTTCATGCTCCTAAAACCATGATCCATGCGTGTAAAATATTTGTCCATCTGGTTTTCGACGTTTGAGATGAAGGTTCTTCCATAAAAAAAAAAAAATACAAAGCCCGGAATAAGTCATAGTCTGAAGGTCTGGAGAATATGGTGCGTGTGGTAGCAAATTCTATTCAAGCTTTTCGCGTGTCATCAAACTTGTATGAGCTTTCGCATTATCCATGTGGAACCCTACATCTTTTCTATTGATTAATTTTGGCCTCTTCTGTTGAGCACATCGCTCAATTTGTTTAGATGACCACAATATACTTCTGAATTAATTGTAGTATTGTCAGGGAAAAGCTCAAAATAAACGATCCCTTTGAAAACCCACCAAACAGACAATACTACTGTGGGCAAAAAATAGTAAGACTTTTAAACTTCAATTTCGCGTGAAAACCCATTTTTTGAAATATTTTTTTCAAGGTTGGTGGTCACATCAAAATAATCATTAGTGCTTAGTATACGCTGGTTTTCTGAAGTACACAAAGTGCGTTCGACAATATTTGCGACGAGTGAAATTATTCAACAAAGAAGTTCCATTAAATTTTGTGTGCGGAATCAAATTTCTGTTGCCGAAACGTTCAGAATATTAAATTACAAATTATTTAAAGCGGGTCGAGAACGCGTTGACGACGAACCACCTCCAGGACGGCCATCAACATCAACTGATGATCAGTACGTCAATAAAATAGTCAATAAAATAAAGAAATTGGTGATTGAGAATCGACGATTAAAAGAGGTATTACTGGCATTGTTGGAATATCGAAAGGTTCAGTGAAAACCATTTGAAAGATCATTTGGGCCTAAGAAAAGTAAAATCACGATTGGTTCCGAAATGACTAAATTTTTTCGAAAACAGCGTTGCGTTAACGTCTGTGAAACAATACTTTTCGACTATCAGGATGTCATGAAATGTATTATTACTGGCGATGTGTCTTGGATCTATGCTTACGATCCGGGAACAGACAATCAATCGGCCGAATATCGTGGGAAAGGTGAGCCGAGGCCGAAAAATATATGCCAAAGGAGGTCAAAAGTCAAGGTTCGAAATTAATCCACGACGCTTCATGGGGTTGTCGGTTGGGGTTAGACAAATTTAATCTTTCAGTAATCTCTTGAGTTGTTATTCGACGTTTCGCATCGAGCAACAATTTTGTTTTTATTCACATCGGTTTCAAGAGTCCTTCCAGGATGTGCTGCAACCTAAAGATCGAAATTGCGGGAACGAAATTTTGCAAACCTATTTAGGCGTTGGTGTTTGGTCGACACATCTTCTACGTATATAACATAATTTTCGCCTTGTTTAAACTATTAGTTTATCTTTTTCGATAGTAGAACAGTGAATATGCCAAAAATGCTAATTTTGAGCTTCCATCTTCGACCAAGCAGCAAACAAAAATTATCACAAAATATTTAAGACATTTTTTTACAAACATATATTCCGGCGTTGAAGAGGAAATTGGCTGCGAAACAGTTCAATAAGATCAGCTGTCGTCAGCAAACGAAATTACCTAATCAACGACCGAATATTTAACTATTATATGTATAATTTCCTTAAGTCAAGTTTTTGCTACGAAATTCAAACAGTGGAATATTCGCTGCCGCATCACTCACCGAAAGCTCGATATAACTAAATTGTAATGTAAGAGTATATGGTTTATAGATATCGAAACAAAACAAAAAAAAACTCCACAGAAACTCCACAACAATCCAAACCCAGTCTGCTTGATGCAGCAGCAGCCAGCGCCACAAATCCAGTCACGTCACTGCCGCCACAGACAAACCCTCGCTGCAAGCGCTAAAAACTCCAAAATACTGTGGCGCCACTACTTTTAATCTATTGGACGCCTAAAAGTCTGCAAAATTTTTACTGTAACGACAAGGATATGAGCGCCATAATAAACCAAGCAGAATATGCGCGCATAACACGACAATCAAGCAGAGATATTTAGCGGAGATACAAAATAAAATTGGCGTCAGACTAACTGGCTGGCATTAAAGGGCAACTAAATCATCACACACGCACACATAGACATAAAAATAGACATGACATTCATAGTGATTGAGAAAAAGCGAATAAGAAGAGAAATATACATATATTTATAACTATTTTGTGCGTCTGGGTGTGTGTGTTAGGGAAAAGAAATGTATTGCTGTCAAGACTTGGCAAACGAACTACTTCGAAATACGAAAACAAGAACATTAACAAGCTAGCTGGCGAGAGAGTCACCAATTGTCTGTGTGAGTGTGAGTGCGTGTGCCAGAAAAAATAGCAAATATTTGAATTATGAGACAACTGGCATATATTTGCAAGGGGACCAACGGATAAAGAAGGAAATAAGAAAGCATCAGCAGAGTTCGGGCGACCAGTGGCTTGTAAGTGGGTTGATTAGTGGCTAAAGCACGATATTGCTGGTCATTTATGTGTGTGGTTGTGTATTCCTAACTTTTACTGCGGCTTGACAGTGAAATGTGTGCCAATATTACTCTTCATATTCCACTGATGTGGCGAAGAGCTGTACTGGACTGAATAACTTGCATAGTTTACGGCGCTGAGAGTATAAAAAAGGAAAATATTTGAAAAAAAAAGAAAATATTTTTTTCTGCTTTTTTTTTTTGATTTTTTTGTTTTGTTGCAACTAAGCACATTCTGCCAGGCAATTAGTAAGGCCTGTTTATTTGTCAAGCCGCTGAAGAATCTAAGCAAGGTATGCAGTTTGTTGTTTTTTACACATTTTTGCTGTGAAAAATCTCGACCCTAGCAACTCAGCTTGGCTGCTGCGCTGCAGTGGGGCAGCAGTTTATACCTTTAACGCATAAATACCCAAATAATTGGCGGTAAGTCGTTGGAAAAGTACAAAAGCCAATTGAAGCACTTCAAATGGCGGCGAAAACAAGATTATTTGCGTTGTTGTTATGGCAACGATCTTTTGTGTTGTTAATTGATTTTGCCAGCGTTGGCTTTGAACTGAGAGAGCAGTGTATAAACAGGAGTATACTTAGGTACATATATAGGCAAGAAAAATGAAATTAGGATTATTTTTTTTTCTACCGAAAAGTGAGTCAAAAAGCTGCATAAGGCTTTTGATCGAAGTTTTTAGGAAAACGCTCTGAAAATTTCAGGCCGAAATCAGCAGGAAACATTTTTTTCTTAATTTCTTAAAATCGTCGTTTTTTAGGCTGCAACACAAGGTAAGGCACTTAAAGACAAAAAGAAAGAAAAATTGAGAGCAGTAAAAGCATTACTTTTGTTGGTCAAAAACTTTGGAGTACGTGGTTGTTGACTTAGCTAAGCAATGACAAGTACTTTCCATACATTTTGGCACTAGTTTTTCAAAACTGCATATCTTCAAAATATTTTAAATAGTAAAAATGAAAGGAATATTTAGTAATAACAACTTCTTTTCAGCTATCTTTGTGCCGCAGACTTTCTTTTCATCACTTTAATCCACTTTTTTTGTTTTCTCCATTTCGAAAAGTTTTACTTTTGCTTTTTAATTGCTCCCGAATATATGTATATCACTATTTTTGGTTCATTGGATACACTTATTTAATGAGATCGAGCGACAGTTATCTTCAAGAACTATATACCGAACTTATGTAGGTCTATAGGTAGTTTCTAAGGAAGTTTTTGGTATCTTTCTTCCTAATGTGGGACCTTATGCATTATATAGGTAGTTTCTAAAGAAACTATTGATATCCTTCTCCCCAATGTGTTCCAATATTTTCGGAAAAGGTCTAACTGAAACGTTTCGTACCGTCACCTCACATTACAACGCGAAGACACAAAAGAGGTTTACAATTGCAAACAACAAAACCATGAAAACAATAATAACAACAACCACTGGCATCTCGTAACTATTGATACGCACTTAATAAAATTGAATTTTATTTCAATTGGACACGTATGACTCAGCTTTCGCCGCAAAATACATACAAACGAGCGAGCTAAGAGTAGAAAAACAACAACGCCACCCTTGCGGCAAACGACCCCAGCAAACTAGAGTTTGTATCATTGCAACAAATTCACACTCTCGCACTTATTTGCCGGTTGTTGGCTGCTGTCAGCTCCTCTGGGAGTTCGGTTTGCTTTGCCTTCGCGTTGAAGCGACGTTGTGGCAAGTTGTTCTTTGTTGGGGTGGCAACACTCGTATTTACCGCTGATTGCCGGTATCACACATTTCAACGGTAAATCCTAGTGCCGCCGTGCGGTGTGCCTTCGTGTGGCATGTGGTATAAATATGGGAGTGAGTTTGTGCGTCTGTGTGTGTTTGTCATGCTTTTTCTATGCACGCCTTCGCATTTCTCAGATTTTATTGCTCAATTATGTTGAAAGCTTCCAATCAACAGGTATTTTTGTGGCTTCACGGTGCATGCTATGATCACTTGGCCATTAAGATGTAATTTATATGACCCCCGGGAATGGTCAGCATTTGTTGTCATGCGAATGTCATAATCAAGGTAGCTTATAAATTTCAAAAAACAAAAAAAATCAGGAAAGACACTGTGCAATAAATATTATTGCATTTCACTGATTTTTATCTTTAATAAAAATTGTTTGAAGAGGCGAAATATATAAATAAATGAATATATAAGCAAATAACTAAATCTCACTCACCCCATCATTTAATGTACTCTCTTCTCCTCTCTTCCAGCATCAAACCGAATATTGAAAAATTTGAGATCTCCAAAAACTATCATGGCGGCTATGGCGGTTACGAAGAGATGGAGGACGGCGATAAGATCGGCGACGGTCCAGGCGGCGGCATACCATATGATGATGATAGACCCGATTCGCCAGCCTCTTTCGAGGAGATCGAACGCCCGCCATTACGTAAAATCGACAAGTACTGCAAAGCCGAGTGTCCTTGCTTGCCGGCGCGTTACACGATTGCCGTGATGGCTTGTGTGGGCTTTATGATATCGTTTGGCATGCGTTGCAATATGTCGGCGGCAAAGCTGAAAGGAGAACAAAATCATGTGAGTGTTTTGAAGAAGTGACGAGAAAAATATTTTTATAAAAAAAAGTATTTTATGTGTTAAAAATTACATAAAATATAAAATATACTATTTTGTATGAAATATTTCTTAAATATTATATAAAAAAAGAACATTATTTTGTAAAAAGGATATTTCGGTTATTTGGACTGTTTTCGAGTACTCCAAATCATTACTTAGTAAGCAGTGGGAGGAAATCCTCTTAGCTATATCTTCCATGCGGTTGCTGATTTGGCAACTGGCGGGCGCCTTTTATACTTCGCTTTCTGGTAACTTTACGCCATTGGTAGAGGGAGATTGCTAATGAGTTACCTTCCGGCAGGTATAAAACGCTAGAGATAGAGATTGCCTGAAAAAAACTTAACTTGGAGGAAAAAGGTGAAAAAAGCGGGCTAGAAAAACAACCCAAATGTAGATGGGAGAAGTGGCTGCTGTCACCGGCGGGAACAGTAAGTCTACTTCCACTGCTACTGTCAAACTTGCTTTATAACTCAGAGGTTCAATGAAGACTCGGTCCCCGAAACCGTTAACAGGAACGAAAAGAAAACCTTGCTACGCTCTCCGGGGAATATCAAAGATGTTTTTTGGGTTATAAGGACTACGGCCAACAATGAGGGTTTGAAGCCAAAAGTTACTTACAAAGCGCCGGTCATAAAGGCCATAAAGGACTTAACTGCAAGTCCAACCGAACGAGGGAGATCGAGGTAATGTTGGCTTGGGCTAAAGGACAAATGGAGAAAGGCCGAGTATATTACGCACCGCGACCGCAATTCCCGCTGAAGCATCCAAAATTCGTGAAATGTATAGAGAAAAAAATTTCGACCAAAAGGCAGCTTTTCGCTCAAAGCGTAACAGCGTGGCCGACTAAACGGCCGGTGCGAAATGACGAAGCTGTGAAGCTAAATGTCACGGTTGAACCAGGATATACCCTCAACCTCCAGAGTGGCAATAAAGACCAGCGAGATAGCCTAGAAGTACTTAACAGTGGCGCTCATTGACCGCCGCAGCCTCCTAAAACCGATTGCAAGTAGTGAACCTGAAGATGCTAGATGCGCTATTCGCGAAAATGAACAGAGATGAACTTTTGATGGTGCGGCTTGGCTGATTGGAGTCAAAATTCTTAAAATTTGTCCTCACCGCTATGGGCAAAGGAAGTAAAATGCATTCTGGGAGGTGGTCGTCCTGAAAATAGTCGACAGAGCGGTAGAAAATTCATAATTAGACTTAAGCGGTTACATGGGCTTACGGGTTTCAAAAAATCGAAATTTCTTATGGTCTTATTAAACTATACAATACCTCTAGAATATTATCTTAAATTTTAGAGTTGATCCGAGTAATAGTTTCGGGGATACAGTCTTGAGAACTTGTGCACTCGAGGCTAGCTAGGCTGAGTGGGCCGTATTTAAACGCGTTTTTCTCGAAACTGTGTTTTTGATGTCGGTTGACAAGGTTTACAGGCCTTTGACATTCAATTCTTTAAGGCAACAAAATATTTAATATTTTATGTGAGAAAAAAATTTTTGAAAAGGGCTATTTTTTAAACCCTTAATTCGAACCCTACAAATTTTAAAGTTAAAAAAGAAAAAAATCACATTAATTTTGAAATTTCTATTTGTAGAATGAGGAATAAAATTACAATTAAAATACACCAGCATAAATTTGTGCATAAGCATTAGGGTGACACACTTTTCAAATCTTAGAAATATACGAATTTCGGATTTAAAAAAAATACATCTGAGGCAGTTTCTTTTCCTACTAGAAACCGTGAAGTAGAAATTTGTATCATTAACGGTTCAAAAGTTATGGTACTTTTAATGAAAACAAATTTTTTATGTGTTATTTATATGGGAAGCTTTGAATGCACTTCGATATCTCTTAAAATTAAGCTAAAAATTGGGCCTTGGGATATTTTTTCTCTGTACAAAGGCTCGTTTTAAACCATACATTCGATATTCGGATTTTTTTATGGCGCACCCTAATATGTAAATATATTATATATCATATATCACAAATATATGATGCCAAATATCTGCTACAATTAATGATATGACTATTCACTGCAAGGCAGCTGAAATTTAACTAATTTGCGAGAGCATAAATATGTACGACTGGCGAGTGAAATATCTGTCAATTAATTTTTCACATTTGCGAAAAATGCCGAAGGCCAAAGTCACGTTTCAAATTTCGTTGTGTTGGCTTTCAATACATACACACATGTATCTAGATATAAATATGTATGTGCATATATTTGTATCAGTCTTCACTTGCCACTGCCAACTTAAATTTTCTTACGCCAGCAACTGCCTCTGGTCGCCCATTTCACGAGCGTAAGCTCATAATTCACAACTCCTATTTTTATTTGTACTCTGTTGTACTCGCTCTGCCTTCCTCGCTCCGCGCATTTAAATATTCTTTTATTTATAACATACTTGGTATATTTTGTAAATGTTTTAGAGATATCCCTTTTCAATGGTTATGGGCATAATTCCGTCACGCTCGTTAATAATGCCTTCAGGGCGCTTTGGCGAGCAAGTATTCGGGCTTTCGACTGCTGGCGCCAACTTTTACGTCAACAACAGGATGTTTTCTGCGCTTATTTTCCATTACCCCCTACCGAACAACCCTGTCTCTGCTCAAATGGGTATCTCGGCTTTGTGGCTTTTGTTGCTATGCACTTAGCTATCGAGATTCCGCATCATTTGTTGCAAAATAGCAAAATATGCATTGTGGTTATATTACTACACAGAAGTGAATGTGTGTGTGTGTTTGCATTTTCCATTTCAATGCGGCGCACTTGAATGCTTTTTGTGCAACTGCAACAATTGTTGTTGCGCGTCCCATTATTGCAGCTGCTAATGGATACATTTATATTTTGTCGATGCAGGGTTGCCGGTGAGCGCGAGTGGTATAACATAATATATTTGAGAAGCGGTTTAAAAATGGGTAGTGAAAAGCGGTAGAGGTGTGGGTGCTTTGAAAGATTTGGGTGAGGTTTTTATATTACGTCTACTTCTTAAAGAGGCAGCCTCGAATCTCTTTCCTCTCTTCTTCCTAATGAAGAGATGTACTTAAATATCTGTTGCGCATCAAATATCCTACTTTTCGCAGATATACGTCGTTACAGTCTTTAAAAAGATGTCTTGTTAGTAGATATATATTTAAAAACTTCACCTCTAGTGTAGTTCTAACCAATCGTTTACTCTTTATCTAAAAATTCAACGTTTGTAAACACTTGTAGAAACCATCCAATCGCTTTACTAATGAAATCTCTAAGTTTTGTAAATCAGAGTAAAACTCTTATTGGCTTATCTAGACTACAAAGCGACTTGAAAAGTTCTGAATGTTGCTTGGGAAATCATCTGTGCTTCCTTTATGAAAAGTTTAGCTCAGAACCGCAACCAGAGTACTATACCTCCAGTCTGTATTTTTGAATTAGAGCTTCGGTGGGAACTTGTACCAACTTCTGGTTTGCAAATTCTATACGATTTCCCTACTTCTAGAATACTGAAAATGATGAAAACCTCAATGGAAGCCTCAATTAACCTCTTGGTTATATATCGGCGTGGACTGTTAAGCCTTCAATCGCAAGTTTTATAGACCCGGTATCCTATGAAGTTTAGAACAATTAGAGTTTCGGCTGACATAAGAAACAGTAAGGCATATACACTTATTTCGACTTTAGTCCAAAATTCTACGGCGATTATGATCGGGGAAATGTGTCTAGTGAAAACGCTTATAGTTGTCTGCTTAACAAAAAAAAATGGATGAAACTAAGTTTGCTGTAGAACCTTCCTTTTATCTAATATGTAACGTTATATTTTTTCCCATTGTCACGTCGAACTTTTCTCCATAGTGATTAGAAGTTTGAAATTTTTACCTAAAAGTCGAGTTAAGTAACATGTGAGATGGTGTGGAGTACTTATCTGCAGAGATGTGTTTTATAATTTTTGCTGGTTAATTTGTCAGGGTCTATTCTGGAGTAGTAGGGTACAGTATCCTGAACGAGGCTGCGCAAAGCTTACTCTCGACTGGTCAGTCTATTTGAGTTCTTATGGAACGTAGAGGTCCTCTGTTGGCCACTCTAGTCTAATGGCGGCGCAGTGCGCGAACTAGGTGCAAAATGCACAGCCGTAGAGGCTAAGGCCACAGTAGTGCGTTGGCAGCATGGGGCCACGTAATTCGTTGTCCACTCCCTGTCTGTCTTAAGGCTTGAGCAGGTCTTCAGATGGCTCCATCCATTGCACGTATTACAACTAACCGAGGTGGAGTTTGAATGAAGTCTTTTGGCGCAGACGCAGCAGAGAATTCCTTCGGGCCCCAGTTAGACTCACTGCTAGCAAGAGTCAGGACAGCGAGCAATACTGCTGCAAGGCATTACTCCAGTGATGACAATCTTAGACTAAAACTTACCTATCTAAACGGGACTAGATCTCCGAGAGCCCTTGGCCGGATAAAAAAAAAATAGAAACAGCTGTTGTGGGAATCGCAGACCCTCTTTGGATCGTCTATACTGGCCAATACAGCACTTTTTCAAAAACCTAACGGAAAATTTTCGGGGATTGAAATCAACGAATGAGAATTTTTTCGAAGAGATTCAAAGTTTCAAAATTTAGGGTTTTTCTTAGATTATTTTTCATCTACCATTGTGTTTGTAGGTATTTTCATGCATAATTTATCTTAATTCACTACTAGAACCCACAGTATATATGTACCAAAATAAATAACCCACTGTATATAAATATTCCTTTTATTTCTTTTCAGACAAAATTCATGAATTGGAGCGTCGCTGTGGAGAGTCATGTGGATTCATCATTCTTTTGGGGCTATTTGGTCACACAAATACCGGGTGGTTTCATAGCATCGAGATTTCCGGCTAATAAAATCTTCGGCTTATCAATTGTATGTTCGGCAACATTGCATTTGTTGGTGCCAGTGGTGATGGCCGTGTGTCATGGTTATGTATTAATAGGTGTACGTGTAACGCAAGGTCTGTTTGAGGTGAGTGGGAGTTAGCAAAAAAAAAAAAAAAACAAAAAAAAAAAACAAAAAAGCACCAGTATTCAAATCGGAATGTTCTATGAAAGCAAATCTCAGAGACAGTTATACAAAGCACATACATATGTATGTATATATGTACATATGTACATATACTATAGTAAGCAATATTTGTCACAGAAGTATCATTGAATTAACGGGAAATAAAATGTAGCGTTTTGTAAAAAATTCGATTTGCGCTAAGCAGATCAAAGCCACTTGAATTCTACTGAATTTCACTGAATTTGCGAATTTGGCTGCGCATAGCTCATCAGGCGCATGATTTGCAGGCATTCAAAATAAGATTGAATCAAATAAAAGTATAGCAATTGTATATTTATTTAAGTTTACATATGTATATGTGTATGTGTGTGTAACTAACTACACACACGCTCGCATTTAAGCTCTCTTTTCATAATATTAATATGAATGTTTTGTTGGCTGGCGCAATGAAAACATGATGTAATCTGCTTTTAGGCGCTGAGGGTTGCTACTGCCAAATCCTTTCGCCATCTTTTGATGAGCAAATCGTTATTTTCTGCCTTTTATTGCGTTTTATTTATTTTTTCTACGAAGCTACGGCAAAAAGAATCCCGCATTTCCTGTTTCCTGCGATTTATTTCTGCAAACTATAGTAGAAGTTAACAAAAACAACAATAATAGAATATTAAAAATATGCTATACTTATTTCTATGAGTCCTTGGTGACAATGCAACTTTTTTGCTTATAAATTCTGAAAATTTCTATTTCTACCCAACCTTTTTTGCATTTCCTTTGTCCACTTTTGCCCCATACAGGGTGTCACCTATCCGGCTTGTCATGGTATCTGGCGATTTTGGGCGCCACCCATGGAGCGTTCACGTCTGGCCACATTAGCATTCAGCGGCTCGTATGCGGGCGTTGTGGTGGGTCTGCCATTGTCCGGTTTGCTCGCCGACGCGATTGGCTATCAGGCGCCCTTCTATGCTTACGGCATGTTCGGCATAACATGGTAAGCACTACAAGATACCGAATACTTTAAATATATTGTATACAATAATTCAATAATTTCCTTAGGTACCTCTTTTGGTTGTGGCTCTGCTTTGAGAATCCCCGCAAACATCCTGCCATCAGCATACCGGAATTGAAGTACATCGAGAAATCGCTGGGCGAGACCTCTATGCAGCCCTCAATGCCGTCGTTGAGCACCACACCGTGGCGTGAGATGGTGCGCTCGATGCCCGTCTATGCCATTATTGTGGCGAACTTCTGTCGTTCGTGGAACTTTTATCTGCTCGTGCTCTTCCAGTCGTCCTTCCTCAAGCATAAGTTCGGTTTTAAGGTGGAGGAGGCCGGTTTCATCGGTTCGCTGCCACATTTGATTATGACCACGATTGTGCCATTCGGTGGCATGTTGGCCGATCATCTGCGTAAGAATGGCATTATGTCGACCACGAATGTACGAAAACTGTTCAATTGTGGCGGTTTCGGCATGGAGGGTCTGTTCTTTCTCTTCGTCGCGCACTCGGATACGGCGGTGAGTATGATTAGACGCGGTTTTATACAATTCTAGTATGACGAATTAAATACGTGCCATTAAATTCTTGTGCTTTAGACCGGCGCCATGTTTGCTCTGACTTGCGGTGTTGCCTTCAGTGGGTTCGCCATTTCCGGCTATAATGTAAATCATCTGGATATTGCTCCGCGTTATGCCAGTATTTTGATGGGTCTCTCGAACGGTATTGGTACCTTGGCTGGTATAATTGTGCCCTACGTGTTGGATGGCTTGATCCGTCAACATGTAAGTAGCGAAGTTTTGAAGAAAAAATATTCTCCGAAAATGAAAGAAAGTGAAGAAAAAAATTGGTGATAAGACAAATAGCATGTCATCTTTATCCAAGTACTTAGCGAGCGATCTCTCTTGACCCAAACTTACATTCCATTGGTAGGTAAGATTAAGAGGTCGGTCCTGAGAGAGATCTCACTTGGTACTTTAATACTTCTATATACAAGATCATAAGTCCCTTGCAAACCGACAAAGCCTGTCACAAATTTGTTAGGTCGCTAATGCCTATTTCGGCTATGTCTTCTGGTTCACCGACGATAAGACTACCGATATAGGTTTACCAAGATCCATGGCAGTTGGATCATCCGCTGCAGTTGCGCCGCTATAATGCCATCAGTGCCCGTGAACTTTAAATGTTTGAACGATTTTGGCGTCTAGGTGAGGTGGCGCTCATCCAGTGTGTCCAGGAAGACTTTATAGCACAAATGGAGGTCTCCTTGTGGCCCTTCTTCAGCCGAGTAATTGAAGGGAAAGTGAGAGTATTCAGGTGTAGCATCAACGACTCCTCACTGCTCAGGGACCATCCAATATCAGCTTTCTATGCACACCTCAATGGAGTACGTTTTTCGCCAGAATGTGCCTAAGCCCTGAGGACTCATCGCAAGCATCTACACTTTCGCAGAAGGCTTTCCACGAGGTTCTCTTGGGTTTCTTCAATTCGAATTTGTGAATATCTAGTCCTGCCTTATACAACGTTTTCACTGAAAATATCTTTTCTGGAATATCAAAAACATGTCTTAAAGAATTTTTATCACTTGAAGTGGGCTCGAAAGTAGTATAAATGTTCGGCTCAGTTATCTGTTTCCTCTGTATTAACTTAATAGGAGTGTTATTTTTATTATTATATTTAAAATTTGATTAACTTCCAAATTTATAATCAAAAACGAATTTTATTTTTAAATCCTTGTCTTTCCGCTTTAGCCCTACGACTGTTGGACCACCGTCTTCACACTTGCCGCATGCGTTCATTTAATCGGCTGCACCTTCTACGGCATCTTCGCTTCCGGCGAACTGCAACCCTGGGCCGAGCCACCGCACGAAGAGAAACAGGTGTGGGCGCCACCAATGGGCGCCATTGCTGAAGATCCCAGCCAAGGCGGTTACACCAAGGAGACATCCTTTGTAAGTTTGAAAGCGAACGCTTTATGGAGTTATGATTTCATTGCAGCAGAATTGTGTAAACACAAATTGACATGCAATCGTGGCATTATAAATAGAAGATATTATATAAAATGCATTTACGAATCATAATTTTTATGTTATAAAATCGAGGGAAGGGATAGAGAGCGACAGAAGGGTACAAAGTGCTTTTTGTCACAAAAAAAGCTTCATTAAAGCTCACTCATACCTTTTCCTCATACGAAATTGCTTTTTAATGCATTGCAATTATATTTATTTTCAACTCTTCTAACAAAAATTGCTTTTTCACAGGGCGTCACACCGCAATACACCGAACAGAGTCAAATGCAACAACCAAATGCCATCAATTATGGTGCGACCGGTCACGTGGCCAATAATCCCTTCGCCGCCATGTCGGGTGGCACTATACCCGAGGAGAGCGTTATGCCCGAGCAGACAGCTGATGCCAGCGCATATGGCGCTTATGATTACTCACAACAACAACAACAAATGCCAAGTTATGATCCACAATACCCACAACATTTGTCATACCCACAACAAGCACAGCAACCAAATTACCAACAACCCTATCAAACACAGTAGGCTGAGCGAGCGCGGTTGGCAAGTAAAAACAAAGATTAGTGAAAAATTGAGCAAAATTCAAAATGCAAAAATGTTCGAAATTCAGAATGCAAAAATATTCGAAATTCAAACAGCAACAAATATTATCACAAACTGAAACAATGAAAAGTGGCTAATATAGGAAATACTCTAAGGAATAGCGCAAATATCCCACAAATATCTTCGAAAATCAAAAAATAGCTTTCAACTTGTTTTTGTTGTACATGCTGCATGTATGTACATATGTATGTTTAAAACTATTTCTGGATTTAGTTCAAAACACTTACAAATTACTGGAACCAAAGTACGAATCAAAGCAAAAATTATATATAAAATGCCATACAGCTATAATTATTACAACAACAAGCAGCATAATAATTAAAGTATTAACTATAACAACTACAAAAGTGCTAACAATAAGTATGCTTATATGAAATTTGAGTTTATTGATAGATAAAGGGTCATCAACGCATGCAAATTTAAAAAAAATATTTATTAAAAATAAATTAAAATATTATTAAATTTTTTTTTTAATGCACCGAATGAACTTAGGCACGAAACTCAAGTAATTAATTTATTAAAAAACAATACGAGATCTTAAAAACAATTTACAAATTATATGCACCTATTTTTTTATTTTTTTTTTGTTACCAAATTTCAGTTTTTCAAAAAATTTATATTTATAAATTATTTTTATAAAAAAATAATATTATCATTATAAAAACAATTACTAAATTTTTTTATTTTCTATACATTTTATTTTTTTCCGTTGATTTATTTTATTTTTAATCGAAAAAACACAGTTATACTTCAATGAAAAATACATTTTTTTAATAAGAAATATTTTTTTTTTAAATCGAAAAAATACAGTTATACAAATACAAATAAATTTGTATAACTTGTTTTTTGCTTAAAGTATTTTAGGTTTTTTTTATTAAAAAAATATTTTTGTATAAAAAATAATATTAAAAAAAATATATATTATTTTTAACATAATTTTTACTAAAATAAAATTGTTTCATATTAAAAAAGCCAAGGTTTATGAGTAATACATATGTTTATTTACAAAATTTTTTTTTTGGTCAGAATTTAAAATTTTTTAATGTTAAGGTTTTTTTTTAACACAAAAACAAAATATTGATGTTTTCTATATTTTTTATAAAAAATAATATTACATTTTATTTTTATTTTTAAATTTTATTGATAAAGAAACAATAAAATTGATTGTTTTGAATAGTTTTTTGTCCTAATTTTTTTATCGAAAATATACAGTTGTACTTCAAAAGGAAAATTAATTTTAATAATTATTTTTTTAGTTGCTTTTTTTATTAAAAACTTTATTTTTTATTATTTTATTTATTGCAAAAATACATTTCCATTTCCAAAAAAAAAATTTGTTTCAATTATTTTGCGTTTCATTACTATTTCGGCACACTGTATCACTCTTACAAACAAAATATTATTTGAAACCAAATTAAATGCAACACTGAACCGAATACTCAACAGCACAATGAACTAAAAATAAATATATCTTCTGTATATAATATATACCGTTATAATTTTAACTTATTAAACGAAAGTGAACTATATTGATGTTTTCTATTATTACCGTTAATGATATTCTCATTGTAGACAAATACAACAAATACACAAGAAATGTATAGAAATAATAAAAAAACTTACAAATTTGAAAAAATGTAAGTTAGAAATGTTAAATGAAAGCTAAACTGTTATTGTTATGATATAAATTCATATATTTAACTTGTTATATTAATGGTAAATAAAGCGTAGACAAATATTTATGTAAATGCAAGTATAGTGTAAAATATTGTAAAAATAAATTACATTTTAAAATTAATTTTTTAAATGTGTGTATTTTAAGTGTTAACATAGTTTTAGATTTTACTTATATTTGTATATGTATGTATGTAAAATAAAAACGTTTTTAGTGTTGGTAGATTCAATTTTTTTATTTTTATTTAAATTAAATGGTTTTTATAATGAATAAATATTTTTTATTGTGAAGAAAATATTATTTATAAAAAGAATTACTAATGAACATAAAAGTAATTTTATAAAATATTTTTTTATAGTTTTTTTGAACATAAAAATTAATTTTAAAACTGTAAAATATATTTTCAAATATTTATTTACTACATAAAATATTTTTAAAATTATTTTTATAATCATTAGTAATATTTTTAGTTTAAATTTTTTTAGTCAGTTGTAAAAATTTTTATTGTTAATTGTTTTTTAATTATTATTTTTAGTTTAAAATTTATGTATATTTTTATTAAAAATATTTTTTATTTTAACTAACATTTGTAAAAAACTTTTTTCTAGTGTTCATAAACTACTTTTTGTTATCAAAAATTATATTTTTTATTTAACATAATTTTTAATAAAACAAATGGTTTAATACTATCAAACAAAATTTTGTGATGGTCAGAATTTGAAATTTAAATGTAAAATAAAATTTAATTAAACTTTTTTAAATACTCAATCAAATTTTTTTTCATTTCAAAAATATTGTTTTATTAAAATGTAAATTAACGATAACTAACTGCTTTGTTATTTATATTATGTATGCTCTATATTTATCATAGTTTTTACTAAACCAGACATTAAAATGTTAATAAAAAATATTTTAAAAGCATTTAATTTTTCAGGGTTTGCTAGAAATAGTTAATTTTGATAAATTTATGTTTATAAATATAAATATATACATATATATATATATTTTTTTTCCTGTTATTTTAGTTAAAAGTAAATCCAAGATTTTATTCAAAATTTTTTGTTTTTTTTGAAATGGTTTTTAAACTTTGAACCTAATTTGTTTCCAAAATCGGCAATTACATCCTCTAAATATGCAAACAGTTGCTCAGAAACATAAATTTTTCGATAGTAAATGTTGCCAGACACATGTTGACAGCATGCACAGCTCTGAAACATTTATAATTTTAGTAATCAGTGCCTAAAAACTACACGGCTTTCTAATAAATAGTCACAAAATTTGACACTATCGCAAACAAATGTTGCGCAGCAAATGTTGCGAAACAAAAGTTGCAGAATTATATTCAAAGTTGACGGAGAGTCGAAAACATTTTCATAGAGTGTTGAAAAACAGATTTTTGTACTAAGCTAACCGCCATACTACTTTCTATACAATTTCATGTTGTAAAGTATTTCAGTTCAAACGTAGCTGGCAACAATGTTGCGCAACAGTTGGATAAGCTTAACACGTTGAAATTTGAAGTTTCAGATAGCGCAATGTGCTATTTTCATAGATATTAACATCTGTTTGGAATGGTAATGTCTTTCAAGTTCAAATTAAAGCTGCTTTAGGTATGTTCTTAAACATAAGAGACTGGCAATAATGTTGCAGCACATAATATAGGCGCTGTAATTTCTAGTTTTGGAAATACAGTGAAAATCCTCATAACCGGAGACGCATCGTCGTTGCTTTTGTCCGGCTAAGGGAGCTATCCATATTTTGGGGCGTGGCATAAACGTGCAACTTGGCAATATATTTCTATTGAACTAATAAATGTGCGCCAATGTCAGCCATGAGTGAATGAATGCCAATTATCTCATTAGTTTCCGTTGAATCACCGCGTACCAGACGGCAGCAGCACAAGACAGACAGTTGGTTTGCTCTCAATATTTACCTATTGTTCTCAAAAAAAAACTATTTCAAAACACCAGAAATTAATAATCATTTAGAAGAGCGGGAACAATAAATTCTATACAATTTCCTTGACAAATTTTATGAAATCTTTCAAATATTTCCAAAATAATGTCCAGTCATTGAAACATATTTATGCCCGGTTATAGCAATTGCTTTTGTATGAAAGTAATAATGAAAACGTTGTGTTCATGAAGTTTGTCCAGCTATGAGAGATGCTTAGTTATGGTAGATGTCCGGCTATGAGGAAAATAGAACTTATATTATAACAAATTTTGTAGAATTTTTTTTTCTTTTTTCTATTTAAAATAATATTTTTATTTCCTTTTTTAAAAAATATTTTTTTTTCGTTTTTTTTTTAATATTTTTGCCTCTTTAAAATAATATTTTTTCTATTTCTTTTTTTAATACCATTTCTTCCTATATTCTTTTTATATTAAATAAAGTTTTCTTGTGGTAAAATATCTCTACGTACTCGTATAGCTACTATTGCAAATACATAATAAATAAACAAAAAAAAAAAACGAAACACAATTTTGTATGAAATGTGAACATTTTCAAACTAAAAGAGTCAATTCTTATTCAAGTAATTTGTACAGCGCAGAAAACTAAAAAATAAGTTACATATAACTATATATAAAACTAAACTACAAAATTAAGTCCATATAACTATATAAAAATTAACAAATTAATTATTATTAAATAATTAAGCTATATTAAACTTTCATGTAAATAAAAATATGCCTAGAAATAGTTAGTGCACTGTAAACATGCATATTTGTGTGAAATTATATTCTGAGAGAAAAAAAATAGTAGCAAAATGTTTAGAAATCAGCGCAGAGCTTGCAACGAAGTAAAGCTTCACAGCTTGCTAAGCTTTCGCGGAGCTTTTAATGCACATAAATGCCCACACTGTTAGTAACTTAGCATAGTTTAGCGAGGACACTGCACATAATAAATATAGGCTCATATAATTAAGTAATTTATTAATTTAAAAACAAATAATTATTTAGAAAAAATGCGTTCGTATGTATATACGAAAATTATAGCATGATAGAGTAATATTTAGTATATTATATGTTATTAAGAAAGCTTAATAAACTGCTTGTGAAAGCGACAATAATTCCACAATAGCTATAATCAAAATATATTATTAAAATATATTATTAAAAAAATAATAATAATTAGCATAGTTTGAAAATAAAAATTTGTATTAAATTTCAAAGCGGAAATATTCAAGAATTTATTATGATAATAATATGTGTATTGTATATAAATGGATATTTAGCATAACAGTTTATTATATGTACCGTTTTTTCTGCTTCTTAGCAAATTTGTTTTACTTACAAATTCTCGTCGGGACATGTGTAATGCAACATTAGCTTAATGTAGATAAACTTCAATAGAAAATATTGTAAAAAAAACTGAAGTAGAAAAACATAATTAAAACTAAATTAAGTTTAAATTAAGCAAAACAAGTAAACAGACAGCGACCTAATTGAGTCAATTAATAAACTAACAAACATAATATGTAAAAATAACGAACAAAAAATTGCTAATTCACTCAATTAGGCAGCTGTCTGCACAATACATAACTAATTTAGTGAAAATGTCATTGGATGAGTGTATAAAAATGAGCGTAAAAGTGGTGGCGTGGAGAGCGATGCTCGCTGTAGACAAGCGTTTCAATTTGGGAGGCACTCACTCTCAAGGCTGTGTTGACAATAAATACGAGTAGTTTGTTAGTTTGATGGTGTGGTAGGTAACTAGTGTGGTAGATAAGTGTGTGAACGAGTAAAAATAAGTAGTGTTAGTGTGTGAGAGTCTTATAAATATATAAAAAATTATGGTTTATTATTGAAATTAATTGTAATTAATTATTATGTAAACAGTTATACTTTCAATTAATAAATTGTAATGGAAATGGAACGTAATGGAAATGTAATGATTTTAAATAAAATAAATGTTGAAGTTGTATTATTTGTTAAAAAAATATTATAAATGTATAACAATTGAAACTAAAAGATATAAAAAATAATTATATGCAGTTAAATGTGTAAATATGTACGGAGTCAGTAAGAAATGATCATTAAATGCTTTTGTGAATACCTTTAAGTACAGAACTACTGTAAATAAAAATACATACGCACATAAACTTATGAAAAAATCCCTATTAAGTGTTTTATGACATAATTGAGTTGAAAATTTACACAATTTAAAATAAAAAAAATATACTGCAATAAAAATATATATGTTTAAAAAATTTTTAAAATATATATTTCAGTTCTTCAAGGTAATAAATTTGATTTAAGCAGCAAAATTTCAACTGAAAAATTATACATAAAACTAAAAATTTATTTTTTAAAAAATATTATAATTTGCATATTAGTTTTTCAAAGAATTAGTATGAATATCTTAAAAAACTCTATAAAACTTTTTTAAACTAAAAATTTATTGTTGAAAAAATATTATAATTCATATACATATTAGTTTTATTTCTCAAAAATTATAAAAATTTCCATAATTTTTTTTTTTTAACTAAAAACTTATTTTTTTTTAAATACTATAATTCTTACAAAGAATTTCTCGAAAGAAGAAATTTAAATATCATAAAAATTCCATAATTTTTTTTAAACTAAAAATTTATTTTTTAAAAAATGCTATAAACTGTAATATTATGAAGATCTCCATAATTCTTTTCTTAATAAAAATTATTATTTTTTTAAATACTATAATTCTTATATAGTATTATTCGAAGGAAAAACTTAAATATGATAAAAATTCTTTAATATTTTTTTACTAAAATTTATTTTTTAAAAAATATTATAATTTATAGCATTATGTAGCTATATTTTTCAAATATTATTAACATTTTCGTTTTTTTTAACTAAAAGTATATTTTTTTGAATATTATAATTTTTATATTAGTTATATTTTCGAAAAAAAAGCTATATATGATAAAAAGTTATAAAAAACTGTATTACTTTTTTAACTAAAAATATTTTTTTTTAATATTATAATTCTTATATTAGTTATATTTTTCGAAGAAAGAACATTTAAATATTATAAAGAATCATAAAGTTTTGTAGTAAATCTAAATTTATTATTTAAAAAGTTTTATAATTATATTTTTTGAAGAAAATGTGTATATATTATGCAAATATCCACAATTTTTGTCTATATAACAAAAAATGTAATTTAAAAATAATGAAAATTAACTTATTCTTTTTTTAATTTTTTCTTTTTGAATATTCAAAAACTTATTTTTCAAAATATTTTATAATTAATTTATTGTAAATATTTATGCAGCAAGTGCATCAGTCGCACGGCATTGCAAATATAGTATTAACAGCACGTTTCCGAATTCTTTATTTGTGCACTATAAAATATAAATGAAAAATTGTAAGTGAAATATAAAAATATAGCACAAAAATTTAAACAAAATTTAATTGTTAATAAAATGAAGTAATTTAATTAATTATTTAAAATTTACTGTAAAAAACTATACACCACCACACAGGCTTCCTGCAATAATAGTTAGTAAAAACGAGAATTGAAATGCTTAAATGTTTCGAAAAATTATAAGAAAATGTAAAATATTTAAAAAATATACAAAAAATATACGGCATGAGTAGGAATATTATAAGATGTGCTATGATTAACACACATAAATTAAATATACATATATGAAAAGCGGCAAGCTAGAAGTGCGGCTACAAAAAGCAGAACTTCAAGAAGGCGATGAAATATAAAAATATGAAAATATATATTAGTTTGTTAAAACCCTCAATAAATTTTTGCACCAGTGGGCTAAAAAGTCAGGAAACAAAATCTATTTGTGAAATAAAAGCTATTTTGAAATAATTTTTTAAGCGCCTAAAAGTATGCAGTAACCGAAAATGTAACGAAGTAATGAAATAATTTCAATTTTCAAATTTCAAAACATTTCTTCATTTGAAAGCCTAAAAATATACCTTTGTACAATTTTTTACAATTCGCTCCTAAAGGTAGGCAACATATGGCTGAAAACTTCAATTACTTTTCTTCAGTTACTTTTCTGCAAGCATACTGGCGTTACAAGGAACTTAGCAGCCCTAACCTAATTGAAAATAATATTCTGCATATAAAAACCTTACTAATATTTAATTTCCAACAAATTCAAAGCAAAAATATCAGAAACCTCTGAAACCTTCATCAATTAGCAGGCCTTTAAAATCGCATATTGCATATGAATTCAAATCAACATTTATAAACAAACTACTTAAGTATGTATGTACATATGTATGTAACTGTTTACCACTTGCCATGTGCGTTTTATTGTGCAATAAAAGTGTATTTTGTCACTATGCTAATCAAGCTAAATTTATTCTATGCACCTTTGGGCACCTTTGAATATGTATGCTTGTATATATTGGCGTGTGTCACTAATTAAATTTATTGTTGTTGTTTTTTCTACTCATTACGACGCAATTATATGTGTTCAAGTTATGTGCTCGTAGTTAAATGTAAGTATATTTCTGCAATTAGTAAGTAGCCAAATTTGAAGAAAAAATTATACTTTTTTGCAACTAAACTATTTATATGTACTATATATGTGTGCGTGTATATATGTTACTCACATTATAATTTAATAAAAATTTAAAGAAGGCAAATAAGCGGCTCATTACTTAAAATCATGCATATATACTTTGAATGTATGCGAATTCCCTTTCCGGCAAGTACCCGCCCATTTAAGTCAGAGCAAATCAAAGAAAAACAAGTGGAAACCCCCAAAAGAACATCAATACTAGCATATAGCATAGAAAGGTGTTGAGATATATTAATAAAATCTTAACTATACAAATTTATATATAAAAAACTGAAATTAGCGAAAATTGAAAAAATATTATCAAAATATATTGCCACTTTTACAAAGTGATCGAAGCTGTTTAAGTAAAAAAAATCTTGAAAGCTAGCCACATATTTATATGCTTTTCTAGTGCTTTAAATATTATTAATACGAAGACATATTTTAATCTTTTTTAGTTAATATTATTTTTAAATTTTTTACACGAATTTTCCTATTTATGTAAATTATGATAAAAAATAATACACAGGCATAAGCATATTTTCACATTTAAGAAATATATGTGACGAAAACTGAAGTATAGTTTCAGGCATATCTGAGCATATAGTGGAGAAATATTCTGCTTTCAAAACTATGAGCCTATCCTCCACCTGCCTTTATTTTAATTTTTTTGTCCTACATTTTTGTGAGTTCAAAATCTTACACTTCACTTGAACATAGAAAAACTGTATAGGACACTTTTAGGCACAACTTTTCTCTAGTTATACTCAATTAAGAGAAGCACACTTTTAGGCATAACATGCCCCATTTTCTAGCAGACTTTTTGGTTCCTCACACTCTTTTTTTGTTAATTTTGATCTTCTCTTCCCCTTAAGACATACTGAACAATGCTTAATGCAAAATAAGCACCATAACTAAATTAATTTGATACATTTCACCTATTCTAAGCGTACAACACAAAATTTAATTTCTTCAAAAACATATGCACTCAAATTGCAAACAAGCAAGCACAGTTTTAGGCGCCAAGCAATGCACAACGTATTTGTATTTGAAATTCACAAACAAATTAACTAATTTGAATGCCGATTGAATGTAAAATATTATTATTATTAGCACTCATATATGTAAATATCTATTTTACTAATATAACAAGCACACACAATTTTTGAGGCATATATTTAGGCGCACATTTTGCACAAACGGCACAAAATACTATTATGAGCACAAAAAACAGTTTTAGGCGCCTATGCACATGTATTAACCGCTACTAATGTTAAATTAGTAAAAGCACCAAAATATTTGACGTATACCTTTAGGCGCACATTTTCCACAAACAGCACAAAATCATATTTTGCAGCACGAAGCACAGTTTTAGGCGCCAAACTAACACCTAAGCACTTGTATTAAACGCTACTAATATTGAAATTCAAAGCACAAAAATTTTTGAGGTATACCTTTAGGCGCATTAACGGCACAAAATAATATTTAGCAGCACAAAGCACAGATTTAGGCGCCATATGCACATTAAGTACATGTATTAAACGCTACTAATATTGAACTTATATTCTAACTTGCTTTCACTAACAATTCTGACCTTTTGTTCTAACTTACTTTCACTTTGCACATAGCACATTGCACTAGCCGTTTCTGTAAGAATTTAAGCTATACAAATAAGTACTTTATTTAATTAAAGCTTTATTTTAATTTTTTTATCGTTTTTCTTCTCTGACTAAGTAATTTTTTATACCTCTCCGTTTTTCGATGCATAGTTTTAGGTGCTTTCATTTTCTCCTACATTTTTTTCCAGCACATTTTCTATTTTGAGGCACATTCGTTTTATCCTGCACTTAGTATGACTAATTTTTGTGAAAAATAAATTATTTCGGAGACCTCAAGCACCATGCACATATTATTTCAAGCACACTTTTAGGCGCATAAAACTTAAATAGCAAATGCACTTCTAGAAATTAATATATGAGCGCTCTTAAAGACTATGGCACCACACATTGCACAACATACCTACACATGAAAAATCAAAGCACTCGCGCACTTTCTTGTTTTCACGTATACCCATGGCTGTATGCATAGTGAAGCAAAGGACAAAGCACTGCTGATTGCATCAAATGGATTTAACATAAGCAAAGTTTAAATAATACTTAAGAAACTGATTCAGCTCCCAAACAGCTTACAATGCTTCAACATAAGAGACATTGGACACCTGGAGAGGAAAAAATCGGACTTTTTACCAAATTGAATGAGTTGCTGGCTAAGGCTTAATTTGATTATCACTCGGGCGTACAATGGGCCTAATGATGGCTTGAGTATGATGGCCTATGGTCTCATGAACCTTCCTTTTTAGCCAACAACAAATTCGACTGAAAATTCATTGGGTTTCCTTTTTACCAAAATCGCTGCTTTACTCGTTGCTTGACTGCGTGCTTGGCCTAATGCACAGTGTATTACTCTAAAAGCACTTCAATCATAATTTTCTGAATTTTAATTATTGTAAATTATGTTTTATTACTAGTTAAACGAATTTAATCGGAAAAAATGTTTAATTTAATTTGAGTTAAAATTTTATATCTTTTTTTATTACGCAGCAGCTGATCTTATTGTAAAAGTGGTTATTTGGAACGACTTAAGATAATTATAAATCAGAAGAACATCAATTTATTAAGCTTAACAAAATTAAAAAAAGTATATATAAAAAATATTCAAAAAATATTAAAAAAAAAATTAACTTAAAAAATTAAGCCTACAAAATTAATTGTAAAATAAAAGCTCTGTAACAAATAATCGACTGAACACTCTAATTAATTATAGAATAATGTTAAATGAAATGTATTAGCTAAAATTAAAACCAAAAAAATGAATATGCAGCTTAAAAATTATAAATTATTTGAACTTAAAAAATATCATATATATACCAACAAAATATATAAAAAAAAAATAAATTTGATTTATAACATCTTAAGACATATATAAAAAAAAGAAATTACGAAAAGTTTAACCAGAAAATTAACCAAATAATTAACTTAAAGTTCACTAAGCACATCAAAATTATACAATAATAACAACATAACTGAAACATATAAGCTAACTGTAAACACAAATCACATGGTATACTGGTTTGCAGCTAAATTAAAATATAGAAATCTCAGCGAGTTCTCGAAAACATTATTGAATGTGTATTTTATGTGTATTTTCTTGCTCCCAGCCACACACGAACAAAATATTTATAGTTATTAATTTCAATTGCTAATATTATAAAAGTACATAATACTTGCATATAATCAGCAAAAGCGTAAGAAACCTTAATATATATATAAATATAATACATACATATATATAATTGACTTGAAAGCACAAAGCAAAATCCAAAAAAATAATTAAATTGAAGTAAAATATTAAAGTAATTGCAGTCTGTAAAAACAATAGATCATCATTGTAAATGCATATGAAAGTTCCAATAGCAGTGAATAATGTATTTCCAACAAATGTATGCATTACTTATATAGTCTACAACTCACATACAAAGAAGTATATATAAAAAAGTAATAAACTATGAAATTAAAAGAATAAAGAGAAATGTTTGAAAGGAAAACAAAAATATAATGGATCTTTTTAATTTTGGGCGAGGCATAAAATATATTTTATATTTTGTGGGATTTTACAACTAAAAACTAATGCCATGCTTACACTCAAACAAAAAAATTCTTAATTAATATAATTCATATAAGTTTTCCAAGAAAAGTTCAAGAAATTTCGAACTTATTCCCATTTAAAGAAGGGTGCTTAGTAATGTACAAATGCATAAAAATAATAAATAAATAAATTCGCAAAAATTTTTTTTTTAACCCTGAAAGCAAATCAAAGAAAAATATGTGGAAATCCCCAAAAGGACATTCTTGTTGGCATATAGAAAAAAAGGTGTTGAGAAATATTAATGAAATCGTAACTATACAAATTTATACAATAAATCTGAAAAAGTTCGAATTTTCTTTTTATCTTAAGTTGATCCGAGTAATTGTTTTGGAGATACAGCCTTGAAAAAATGGCGCTCGATATCAGATTTAACAGGTCAATCGAAAAGTCCCCCCACCATAGTAAAACACATTTTTTTGTCAAAATTTGTTTTTCGTATTCAACATAGTGCCTTTCACTGAGCGACTTCCAATGTGTCCATACCATTTTTGTAGTACGATTTGCGCTTTGCTTCCGAATTGGCCACAGTTTCGACGATCACTATCTCATTCGACGAAAGTTTCATCCCAGCAAGCATTCTTTTGAGTTCTATGAACAGGCGATAGTCGCTGAGGGCCAGATCTGTAGAATACGGTAGATGCGAAAGTTATTCGAAGCCCAAATCATGGAATTTGCCATCATTTCACTTGTGACACGAAGCATTATCTCGATGAAACAGCACTTTCTTTTTTTCTTTAAATGCGGCAATTTTGTGGTGACTTCGTTCTTCAAACGGTCTAATAGCGCTATGTAATAATCGAGCGCTATTTTTAGTATTTACAGTAACTTAAAATATTCAGCTCGGCCGAAAAAATGAAATTAAATGGCAATGCCAATGATGTTGCAAGATCCTTATGTGATCTATCGTTAGATTGAGACAATTATAGCAATTAGTGGGACTAGCATACATTCAATATTACGTGAACATTTGAACGTAAAAAAAATTATTTACGTTGACTCTCGCACAATTTGTCAATGGCGCGAAAAAAGGCTCGTGTCAATGGTTCAAGAGAATTGTTAAAATGTTTATGACATCGTGGCAGTTGATGGATTGTCGAATGACTTCTTTTTATTCACGTACGTCAAATAATTAATTATGTAAGAGTTCAATGTTTTTTGACATCTGAAGTGGCGATTGATTCGTTTAGAACGCATGTTTTGGAGTCACCTAAATCAGGCTGGCAAAAGTGCTTCGAGAGTTGGCTCAAGCGCATGCAAAGTGTTCAGATCTTAATGGAGCATATTTTGAACAAGAATGTTTTTATTCTATAAAACCAAAATATAAAACTTAATATTCGCAAAGGTCCATACCAGCTACACATTTATGCTATGAAAGAATATATTATTTTATTAAGAGGAAAACGGAAAATATAGGAGGGTATTATTTTCCAACAAAATATTAATAATTACTTATTTTAAATATATTAAAACGAAAATTTAGGTTTTCGAATTTTATTGTTTTATTACATATCAAATATACAGCACTTTCTATATAACACTAAGAGAGAACACTTTGTACAAACATTTCAAGCTAAAATATAATAACCATGAAAAAACCAATAAAAATCTTTTATAAAAACAAACAAAAATGTTTTATAAAAACTAAAAATATAAAAATATTTTTATTTAATTTTTTTAATTTTTTAAAACAAAAAAATTTAAATAAACATTTTTTATAAAATAATTTAATAAAATAATTTTTTTTCTTTAATTTTTATAAAAAAAGATTTTATAAAAATTTTTATAAAATAATTTTTTTCTTTTTTTTAAAAAGATTTTATAAACTATTTTAATAAAATAAAAAAAAAATTTGATGATTTTTTTTTCTTTTCATAAAAACTTTTCTTAAAATAATTTATTTTTTGTTTTTATAAAAGATTTTATGACTCAATATATAGAAAATTATTGTTAGGTAAGTAAATGGCTTTTTATATA
The DNA here is from genome assembly GCF_016617805.1 of Bactrocera tryoni. Lineage (NCBI taxonomy): Eukaryota > Metazoa > Arthropoda > Insecta > Diptera > Tephritidae > Bactrocera > Bactrocera tryoni. The sequence continues at coordinate 9,644,267 of NC_052500.1, forward strand.
ACAAATTTTTAAATATAAACTAGTCTAAATAATATTATTATAAATTACTAAAAAATATTTAAAATAAAACGTGCTTTAATTTGATCATGGAAATATGTTTTAGTAGTTCTCAAAATCTTGTATTAAAAAAAAAAATTATAACCAAATGTGTGTTATTTTAATTTGTTTATAAACGTTTATGAAAATTTAAATTTCAAACTAATTTTGATGCTAAATAAAAAAAAAATAATTATTGTTTTTCCTTCAAAACAATACTTTATGCAAAATGAGAAAAAATTTTCACAAATAATTTTTAGCAATTTTTTTCACTATTTTTTATTTTGTTACTTTAAAAATATTGATTTTCGTTACAAATTCAAAACCAAAACACTTTTTATATTTCATTTCCACCCTAATTCATATATACATAATTCCATTTCTACACTCTTAAACCTTTAAAATTAAAACTGTTCGAAATTTACAATATTTAACATAAATACATTAACTGGTACACAGTGAGAAAATACCCAATTCTATAACTAAAATCACAAGTACGCACTACTTTTATACAAGGAAGTTATAAATTCTAACTAAATGATTTATCATATTTTATATATACATATATGTGTATGATTCTAGGTAGTTGGGATTATCTGCGCACGCCTTGATACTCGCCATTGTTTGCGGAGCGTCCTTTTCCCGGAAAGCCACGCGCATAGGGTGGTTTGGCATTTGTGGTCACGTAGTAATTTCCTCGAGCTCTGCAAAAGTATTGGAAATATAGAATCAACTGTGGTGACTGCGTAAACCTTATAGCATATTATTTCACTGGTTGCACTAACTGAATCATACTGAAAAGCAGATGGGGGTTTTGAGCTAGACTCAAGGTTTTACTGACACGAAACGGAATGACTATCTCGGTATTGACATCGGCAGGAAGTTATGTTAGATAGATGAACCGAAAGGGGGTTGCTTTATGCAAAGCTAGGCTATTAATGTCGTATGATATTGATAGGGAACTTTCTGTACTGTGATTTCGGGGTAAAAGTATCCCATCTGCAAAGCGAATAGGGTGGAAATAAGAACTTGAGATTGCTTGTTTTTATAATAGAGTAATTCCGTCAAATATTATAAGAACGAGTAAAAATGGTTTAAAAACTTATATTCAAAATTTACTTCGAAGATCTCTCAAGTAAGTGTAAAACTCGAGACTTCGAGAGGCTGTAAACTATTCACGGATCACTCGATCGAATTTGGAGGATATACTTTACCTGGTGCGACCATCTACTTATTGCTTGGAGACATATTTAGAAAACATGAAGAGACAGACATTTTCAAAGACTATTAACAAAGTTGGTGTGAGTTCAAATAGAATTAAGGAAGCAATGTTAAGGGAAACCTTTCACAAAATCTGACGAAAAACTTCGTTCCACCTCAAACTCGACATATTACACTGTACAGCTTTCCAAAAACTTTTCCCTTCTGATTTTTTCTCAGCGTGCAATTTAAAATGATCACAACCAACCTTCTTTTTTTCGACTACTTTTTACTTACTCATGCGAGACATGTTCGCCCATCAGCACATAATCCGAATCCTTGGGCTCACACCAACCTATCAGATAGGTGAAGAGATTCGGACAAGGACCCGCATAGAAACCACGCGTCGAGGTTATGGATTCGATGAAGTACGGTGTCACCTTCGTATGATCGCAGGCTAAGGTTTCTGCACAAAATCAAAAAACAAATCGACAAATAAATAATAATAAGCTCCAAACAAGAAAAAAGCACTGAAACCTACGAAAGAGCGTCGCTGAACCCACACACGCCGGCTGACGCGTGCCGCCGTTCACATAAAAGTCCGCATGACCACTCGAATGCCACTGACCCAAAATGCCGGCGCCAGTATGCAGCACATCGACAAAATGCGCATCGCTCGAGTCCAAGTCGCGTGAGTTGTTCGTGCCCGCGTAAAAGAAAATGGTCGGATCCAAGGCGGTAATGCGACCCAACTTACCTTCGTTCGGCTTCAGATAGTTTGCAATGAGTCCGGCTATATGTGCGCCCACGCTATAACCGATAAAGTGTAGATCATCAGGCCGCACGCCACGCGGATGACGCGCCAAATACTTGACCAACTGTGAGATGCACAAGCTGCCAAAACGTGGCGCCCATTCCATTTGGCTGAGACACGGCTCCTTCACCGCTTCGGCATAATCTACAATAATGATATTGTAATCGCCGACGGTAAAGTAGGCCTCGCGCAGATCCGGACTGGGACTATTATTGCGTCCGCCGCCAAAGCCATGTATGATGATTTTGGTGGGATGCCGCGGATTGAAGTGCGTGTAGTAGAGCGCATTGTCGTCCAGCACATCGATGAATTCGGGATTCTGCTGTGTGCGTCGTGTGTAGAGGTAGAATTGTATCTTCGGATGTGGGCAACGATATGGCTTCTCCAGGCACGAATCGGTCACGTACACTTGATTCGTGTCGTTCTTACGTTGTGCGACTGCAAAGATGAAGCCAAACGGGTTTAATGCTTTGTACTCGTATGTGGTTGGTATGAAATCGATGGTGATGATGATGATGGTGTGTGTGTGTTTTGTGAAAATATGAGTTATTATTTGAGAAAATTGCACACTTTTCCGTTATCTGAACACTTTCACATGTTACGCAAATAAATGGAAAACCTTTTTATCTTCAAATCGTAAAAAAATATGTTTTCTTTGTGTTAATTTGTGCGTGTATTGAATTACATTTGTTGCATTTGCAAATCATAACAATTAATTGCGTGTCTTCATAAGCCGTTAACTCGTTTGATTCGTGTGGCGCCAAATTCCCAAACAACAATTTATGCAGTTACTTTTGTTATTGTTGCCGTTGCCTTGAAGAAAATTTGGCGGAAGTAGTGGATTCACACTTGCCAAACGGCATTGCAACGAGCCGATAATGCATGCAACATGCCACTCGCAGCATGCCACAGCAAATTAATGCGAGTCAAGTGTTAGTGCTGTAAGCTTTGTCATTGTTAAACCGGTTACTTTTGACCGAAATTTACCGTTGTTTATTCAGTTCAATATGCGGAAGCGCTGCCTTCGTTTATTCGAAAGTGGAATTGCGCTGCGACAAGTTTAATATTTACGATTTTTTTGCTTGATTGATTAGAGATTTAGCTTAACTTTTTTGAATAAAGGTGTGTGTCTTGGCTATTCGTTTTTAGAAAATACATGCACCATTTTAGAGCCTTAAACATAGAGAAATGCTCATTCTTAAATAATGTATAGAATGTCGAGAGTTTTATAGCTTAGGATAAGGCGGTTAAATAAAGAGAGAGAGAGGTCTGTTTTTTACAGCTGACTTTAACGAATGGAAAGAGCTTGAATGTTTTCGTAGTAGGAAGCACACTCAGAGAGAGACTTCGATTTTTTTGTTTGGATTTCGATACTAAAATAATTTTTGAGAAGTTGCAACTTGAAAAAGAGTAGCCGTTCATCTTAATCAGCTTCATTATTTTATTTTGAAACCCCTTTTTCTGAAAACTGCATTTTTCAAGTTTGCTGAGTGATTACTCATAGACATATGATCAGATAACTGAAAATTTTTCGAGAATATTCTGTATATAGTTCATCATAAAATGACCTCCCGAGTTTTTGATTTGGTCAAACAGCAAAATACATCAAAAACATAATTTGAATTTAATAATCTTCCACGTTTTTTTAAACATTTTGTAAATTTTTGGTTATTTTTCGACCGTAAGCCATTGTACACCCCCAGAGGTGATCTGGCGACTGATGCATATTAAAATTATGGAGGAAACACTTTTCCAGCCTGCTAAATGACAGAGAAAGCATAACACCTGGAGCTGGAGAACCCAATATACCCAGATATTGTGTCAATTCCACAGCTCAAAAGCTACAGAGCAACCTATTGGTGGGGAGTTATACCTTTGAAAGTTATTGTAACCTCAAATCTGTTTCATTTTAAGCCAATTCCATATCTCTATATACCAAGGTAAGATAGATAACGGCAAAAAGGTACTTTAAATTCTAACAATTTGGTTCAATACTACTTTCTACCAAGGATTCAAGGATGAATCCGAACGCAAGATTTTTCGAAGATATAGCAAATCTTTTCTTGCGTGAACATCACTTCATTTAAAAGACAATTTAATAAGACTTAGACTATAAGTCAGCACCTAAGCCATTAAAAAGAACTTACTTACGAGGATCAGTAATGGTTTTTTTTAATAATTAAAGATTTCAGGAACCCTGAAATATTTGGAGTTTATCTGAATACGTTTTTTCTGCAAGTTTTGTTATATTTTTATATTTATATTCTCGACTTAATCATGGAAGCCATCGGAATTTGACAAGTAGAAAAGCAGTATGTGACAAGATCAACTTTACGATAACGGCATTCTAAGGTCAAAACCATGAGCAGTCTAAATTTAGTGAATGTCTGTCGGCTCATAAGTGCCCATTGTTTCAAAAAAGTAGTCTAGGGCCTTGGCATCAACCGCATTGACTTCATAGGCACTACATTTTATCAAACCAATTTCCATAAAAATATTACAAGTGTCAGTGCTGAGAAGCGCTAATGTAAATCGTAATACAAACAACACCAACAACATATAGTAACAAATTACATCATCATCTTCACCTCATTGTGCCTCAAACAACATATTAATCACCGACATCTAACTTTTTTTTTGCGCAGGTCGAGCAACTTGAACTCTGCGCAGGTTATCTAATCACATAGAAATGCAACGCTTCCTTAAACAAAAAGTTGACAAATAGCAAAAAAGTAAAAATAAATGAACTAATGAAAATGCAATTCACAGTCCAACGAGCAACACAGTCATCGCCATTGGTGAAGTTGACAGTGACCAACGGCCCGCATACATACATATGTACATATGCTGCATGTATGAGGCTTATATAAGAATACCAAAAACAAAAAGTCATAAAAAGCCATTAAACAAAGCAACGCTACAATAAATGCAAACTGAAGCTCATGGCAACACTAGCGAACAACAACAACGTGATGAGCGTGCTTAATGGGCAATTGAAAAGTAATGACAACAACATGCATGCTCATACAGGTAAATAAATATTTATGTACATAGATATGTATGCATAACTGTATGTATGTTTGTATGGGTGTATTACATGCGGACAGCCGAAAAATTGCCATAGACAACTCACTAAGCCAAACTGGCGGTCACCATTAAATAGTTATCCGCCACCTACAGCCACCAACGGTAGCAATGTGTTGCATTTGAGAGTTGCACCGTGGGCTATTTGCATAAATTGGTTAAGTGGAATGAATGTAAGGTTAGGTTTGGTTTGATGGCTTGTCCAAAGACATTAAATGGACTACGAAATGCAGTCCTTTATGAAGCCAAAAAAATAGAACTCCAGTAATTCGAACTTATTAGTCAGCAAAATGCCTTGGGGCCGATAAAAATCATTTAATTTCTATTCCTAGCAATTCGGTAGAATATGTGGTGGGACAATCAAGAAGAAAGTGCTGAGATGTTTTCACCTCGTCTTCTTCCATACAGCTTCTGCAGTTTGCGTTCTAGTAAGATTTCAACCTTATGGCCTGAACGCCGAAGGAGCAATGGCCTGTTAGGACCCCCAGAACTAAGGAGAGGCTAGCCTTATTGAAGGAAAGAACTGACTTGATCTCTGCGCTAATTGACACATGGTAGCGTGGCACTGTCCAAGTTGCCGCGAAGCCCAGCTTTTAAGCACCGACCCGTTCCCATTCTATTGAGAGCGGAGCTAGGGTACATTTTCTGACCGATTAATCAGTTTACCGTTTACTGTGATTCCGCTACGGCCTGGTACGCACTTTTAGTGAGCTCAAGGCTAGAAAAGGATTGCAATAGTCAGGAAGTCTGAAACTGAAGTTGAAGAGACATTCTGATAATATACCCCTCCACCAACATTCTCCTCAAGCTTTCACTTATCCGTAGTAAACAAAATCATTTCCTCTCTTCTTCAACGGCTTCTACCCACCATGATACAAAACAAAGATATAAAGTTTAAAAATTAGTTAGTCCAGACATATTTTCATTTAGAAACGCAGATTCGATAGCAATTTTTTCTACCAAGCACCTTCCGTCGATATCTATGGGCAATATAAGCAAAATGGCAATAAGTGTCATGATTGGAGTGGACCTTAGAGCACCACACATGCTGATGAGCGCTGTACGTTGAACGCTCTCCACATTCCTTGAAAGTGTGGTCTCTTCTACGGCCCTCCACTACACAAAGATCCCATAGAACATAATGGGCTTGACTGTGGGGTCCTAGAGCTTGCGGTGGGGAATCAATTGCCAATGGATGCTCTGCAGCTGTGCAGGGCAACCGATGCCTTTTTGGTAGAGTGAGTCGATTAAAGGTAGACCACATGTTTTTCAAAGAAGGCGACAACATGACCTATTCAGCGTAGCCGCTGTCTCTTAATTCGCTGAATTATGTCAATTACTATGTATATTTCATACAGCTCATCGTTCCATCGGATGCTCTTGAAAACTCGTAAACTCGTAATATCGACTCATCATATGTTGTCATCGTCCATGCATCTGGATCATATAGCAGAATGGGAATAATGAGTGAGGAGGATAGAGTCATGTAAAGAAATCCACGCAAGTGAAAAAAGTTCTCTGGCCGCCATTCACTTGGAAGTGGCTAGAAACGACTCTTTTATATATGGCTCAAGGAGCTCACGACTTCCGGTCTTAGACCAAGTATCCTCTGGGTAGCCAAAAACATCAGTTTGAAGGCGAGCTAAAGTGAGAAGGCGAAACATCCCCTACCCTGGGTTGTGCGCCGGGTTGGGACTCGCCACGTAAAAAACACTATCAATGAAAAGGAAACAAAAGTCTAGGATAAGTGACCCCTTTTTAAGGACAAAGCATCGAACACTATTTAAAAATTTATTCAAACTTTGTTTTGGAATCTCGCCCCACTGTCCACCAGCCGGCGAGACGTTGAAATTCCACGTGAGTGAGCAGCAAAAATTAGCACAGCAGCCAAAAACGGCTGCAATTGCACGCACACACACACAAAAACAAACGCAAAAGCACAAAATACTGGCAACAACAATATTTCGTGTCTCATACAGTTACCAACTAACGGCTTTCGTGGTTACTGCCGCTCCGCAATGCTTCCACCTACCAATGGTGCTGTTGTTGTTGGTATTACAACGTTGCGTTTCGCTCGTAACTGGCATTTCTGCTCGGCTACACTCTGCGGTAACGATGCGATGTTGCAAGAAGCCGGCTGATCCGACGCGGCGCACGCGAATGAAACGTTTGTTGGCTCATTTTGCGCTGCAACTCTTGTGTTTTTTTTCTATATTTTGTATTACGTTTTATTTTTGTTTTGATTATGTTGTTTGGCTTTTGGTTTGCTATACTCGAATTGTTGGTGTTGCAGTTTAAGTAACCGGTACCTGCTGGCGTCTTCAACAGTTCAATGCATTTATGTTTGTATGTATGCATGTAGTTTGTGTGTGTGTGTGGTGACAGCTTGAGTGGTTAAGTGGCATTTGTAGGTGTGTAAGTGTCTGCTACTGTTGTTACATATGCGCCGTGCACAAATTGTCTGATTTTCATATATAATATTTTTGTGTGTTTTTTACACATATATTGTGTGTATATGTATTTGCATGCAAATATGTGTGTGTGATTTATTTGCATCCAACGAAAGTCAATGCTGTTGTCGTAAGTTTTTTTTTTATATTTTTTCAGCCGCTGTCAGGTTTTGCTTGTCTCCTTTGTCTTTGTTTTTGTTCACTACTATTTACTTTTGCCAATTTCATTACCATTTCTTTCGCATTTTTTCGCTCATTTACTTTTACAACACTTTTTATTGCATTCGCATTTGCTTTGAAACCAAAAGTGCATATATTAAGCACCATATATGTACATTTGTATATATAAATATACATATCTACATGTGTGCACAATTTAAGAATTCATGTAGGTATGTAAGCGATCTTGTCTTCCGAGCGCATTTTCGGTTTTTGGTAAATCACTAATGTTGAAATGTAATATAACAGTTACATAACAGTAATAGTGACCCACAGATTTAGTTCAGCGTTGCAATTTTGCAACTAGGAATTCGTTGTTATTTCATAGTTGGCATTTCCTGGTAGGAGAAATAAACACATAAGCGGCATACCTCGTGTGAAATTCAATATACCGTTGTTTTTCATATTTCGATAGTATATATCATTAAAAAAGGGAGATCCCATAATCTACACCAACTACCGTGAGATAAGCCTTCTCAACATTACAAACAGGATCTATGGAGCGCACTGTGTGAAAGACTGATTCCTACCGTCAACAAACTGATTTGACCTTATCTGTATGGTTTTAGACCTCGAAAATCTACAATCGACTAGCCAAATCTTGGAAAAGACCTGCGAAAGAAAGATCGGCACACACCACCTCTTCGTCGATTTTAAAGTCGCCTTCAACAGTATGAAAGGAACTACCTGGTTGCCTCTATGTCTTAACTTGGTATCCCCGTCATCACACTGTTCACTATTGACACTCATAACTTCGAAGTCGTAGATAAATTTTTACTTACTTAAATAAATTAAACAATAATTAATATATGTATTTATAGCACCCTTCACAAGGAAAAAAGTTTCCATACAAGAGCTTGACTTTGAGCCGCCAGTTTGTGTGACAGCTATTTACATGCCATAGTGGTCCGATCTGTCCAATTTGTTCAGAGATTTTAGCGTTGCTACTCACAGCAGCATCTTCTTAGTTCATATGCCTTCGGTAGAATCGCTGAAGAAGTGGATCGGTGAGCTTTTTCACGAATGGATCGAAGCTCCATGGAAGGTAGGAGAAGAAGTCTGCTGTCGGGAGCTCTCTATCAACTCTTGCTTTAGACTGCCAGAGGACTGTAGCGTATTTCAAGCAGAAGTGTCAGCTATCAAGACAGCAGCAGATGTAATTTTCCAAAGTGCGGTATCCCAGACGCAAAATCCATGAAGATGAGAACGAGTAGGAGTTCCCTGTCTTTATTCATTTGGCGGCTGGAACTATGGCTTCACGCGAACTCAGCAATGGTCAGTAACCAGCTCTTGTAGAGTTGCGAAAGCCCTCTGGCTCAAACTGGAAAGAAAAAGGCTCATGTCGCAGGAACGTTAGAACACTGTGCAACGCGGAGAGGATAATAATTTCGACGCAATCTTTCAAAGTTGAAATGAGGAAGGTGAGTTGGAAACATCTAAGCACTTTCTTTTCCACTGCCCAGCTGACGCCAGACTAAGATTGAAGCATCGCTGTTGTCCAACTTTTTTCGAACCCGTCGAATTGCCTCGAGTTGATATTAGCCGCTTCAATAAATTTGTGGCAGTCTCTAGACGTTATGTCGGCCCTTTTTAATACATCCGTAGGAGTTCTGGGTATTTACGTAACCTAACTGGAAATTAACCTCGTCTGAAGATATTTCGTCAAAGGTTCTCCACATAAGAACTTGATTTAGATCATTCAGTTTGTATGGCAGCTAAATGCTATAGTGGCCTGATCGGCGGCTCCGACAAATGAGCAGCTTCTTGGAGAGAAGTGGACGTAAGCTAAATTTCAGATCGATATCTCAAAAACCAAGGCACTGGTTTGCGTATATACCGACAGACAGATGTGGCTTACTCAGCTTAGCTCGACATGCTGTTCATTTATATATATTTTATAGAGTCTCCGATATTCCTTGTGAGTGTTACAAACTTCGTGCCAAAGTTAATATAGAATGTTCTAGGTATGAAGAACTATACGCTCGCTTTGGGATAAAGTTTGGCAATTCAATAGTGAACCCTACAAGTTTTTGAACCACTTTGACTGAACTTTGGCGGATTAAAATCTGACTGTGCTGGTGATAGCAACGGCAGAGAGAGCCTGCATTTACGTAGTAGAGGCATCAGGCAGAAAGCCTGCTTGGTTCAGAGGGGAGAGAGGCAAAGTCAGCTTGTATTTTAATAGGATAGATTAGGCAGAAAGTCTGCTTAGTTCTGCCAATAGTTTTTTCAGAATTCAGGGCGCATCTGTTTTGCACTGAAGCTTATAACTTCTAGCTCATTTCTTCTTTGAGGCGCCTCTTGGAGAGTTTTGTTTGCGGCGTCTCCAAAACTCAGCGCTGTTGGTTGTAAATAAATTTTTTTATAAATTTACATTGATTGTTTAAACTTTTTTAAGAAAGATATTTCATGTAACACACAACTCTTACATAGATTTTTTAAAAACTGCCACATTGTGCAATAGATAAAGATGCAACTTTGTCATCTCTGACTGCCCAACCGACCATAAAATTGCCTATGCGCTTAAAATGCGGGAAAATGCACACACACACACAGACATGTGCATTTCTATTTCATTAAATATTGCGCAATTCGTTGAAATTGCAACAATTTCCATGTTGCGATTTTCAAAAAACCACTCTTGCAACATATTTCAACTGACAGACGTAATACATACAAACGCACAAATTATGAACTGTTATGTCACGACGATATGTCACATGTGTATGTCTGTCTGTTCGCATGTTTGTACCTACTAATTGCATTTGTTAACTCCATGTCTCACTCGATTGCAGTTCGATTATGACAAAGTACCTCAAGCGTACATTGATTTCCTTCTTGCTCGTAAGGCTGGACTGTAAGGCTAAAAAGTCGATGAAGTGAAAAGAAAAACAACTAAAAAAAAGTTTGCTCATAAACGCAACTTGCAGGAAATTTGATGTGAAATACTTGCAATTACTCGAGGCTTATTAATATGAAATCAATTGTGACTCGCTTGAAAAAGATTGTATGTAATTATTTATATAACGAGTTAGGCGATTGTTATTATTAGCTGACCGAGTTTTTAAGTTTCCTGCGCACATTTTTGCAGTCATAATTGCATGTTGCAAGAAATGCTTTTTGTAGTTATGAATTCAAGTTGCAAGAAGCGCTTTAAGAAACGTTTTCATTGGGTTTTATTTGGAATTTATTAGTAGGAAAACTCGCTCAAGCAGTTGAGCGCAAATTGGCTGAGAGTCACTCAAACCATTTTTTGATATACATATATTCATAAGTAAGGAAGTACTGAGTGTAGATGTAGCCGAACATTTTATACTTTCGTGAATTAAAGAGATATATGATAGTCGAAAAAGTCTTTTCGTATTTTGTCAACAGTTGCCGTTGCAGTCGTATATCTCCAAAGCTACCAATCACATTGTGTCATACCATATAGTGTTGGAAAGGTGAGATCTTAAGCATCATTTAACTAAAAAAAATTATGCAAAAATTAGTAAAAATAATGAAGAAATTCGCTGTGTTTCGAACTATTGGTATAAAAAAGGTAAGAATGCTACGCAAGCCACGAATGAAATTTTAAATGGTTCACTCACTTCCGTTCTGGAAATTTCGATGTGAAAGATGCACCACGCTCTAGTCGATCTATCGTTGAAATAGTTGATGAAATTATGGAAAGGATTGACCAGGACCGTCACTTAAGCAGCCATGACATGGCTAAGGAATTTAACATTCATCATCAAGCGGCTTCAGCCATTTAAAATAAGCTGTCTACAAAAAGAAGCTCGATGTTTGGGTACCACATGAAATGTCTGTGAAAAATTTAATGGACCGAATTAACATCTGCGACTCTTTGATTGAAATGAGATGAGATCAAACCATTTCTGAAGCGAATGGTAACAGGAGACGAAAAGTGGATGAAATACGACAATATTGTGCGAAAAAGATCATGGTCCAAGCGTGGTGAAGCTCAACAAATGGTACCAAAGCCAGATTTTTTCCATTTGTCTATTTTTTTTCCTAGGTTGGTATGACTGTCAGTGATATTTGTGCCAAATGTCCCATCAAATGATTGGCTTTCTGAAGTACATAAGGAGCATTCGGCGATTTCGGCGAATTATTCAACAAAAAAGTTCAATTAAATTTTGTGAACGGAATCAAACTTCTGGTGCCAAAATGTTCAAAATGTTGGAAAAGGCCTTAAGCGAGAATTGTTTGTCGCGAGCAAGTATTTTCGGTTGGTACAAATTACTCAAAGAGAGTTGAGAACGCGTTGACGATGAACCACGTCCAGAACGGCCATCAACTGATGATCAAAATGACGAACAACAAAAGAAATGAAGCAAAAGAATCGACGATTGAAAGTCAGAGATCTTACTGGAAAACCATTTTCGGCCTAAAAAAAGTGAAAACACGACTGGTTCCAAAATCACTCAATTCAAAAACAATCGATTGCATTTGAGATCAGTAGTACATAGTCTTACAATTTTTTGCTCATACTAGTATGTAACTATTTCTGGAAAAGAAAACAGGAATTTCATTAAACTTTTAAATTGAGGAACTGTTCCGTTAATTGCCTTCCTTCATAAAATAATTTAAGCGGATGTTACAAGTAGCGTGATTTTTTCGTATTTCCACAACACATTCATAAATATTTATGTGAGTTTACGCCCACTAAAACCAGCTAAAGCTAAGCCAATCGATAAAAAAAATATTTTGTAACAACAAAACACAGTTTTCACAATTTTTTCTATGCAATCAACACACATTTATGCAGGCATGCATTTGTTGGGCATACAAAGCCGCGTTCAAGCGCTTGCTAACCACAACAATTTTATTAAGAAATTCATTTGGTACAACGAGTACAAGCGATTAGTGCAAGTGAAGGCATATTTCGGATATTTGGTTCAATAAACCAAAGCAACCGGACACGCGCTATGCTTGGAGTTATTAATATGCCTCGCAAGTGTTGGTTCGATTTCTACGCTTCAGTTGGTGATAAAATGCGGAAAATCGAAAAAGAGAACAACAACAAAATGTAAAAAAAAAAATGCAAAAAAAATTTTAAAGTAAACGGTAATGATTAGGCGAAGTTATTTTTTTTAACCCTCTGATGCACGTAAAAATCTTTCTCTCTTTGATATCATCACTTTCTGGTAGGGAGACTGACCGATTATTGAATTGTAATTTATTGCAATGTCCGTGTGGAAATTTCATATTTCAAAGCAACTAAAAAAATATATATTTAACCAATTTATAATCATGCAACCCTATTTCAATTTTTGTCACTGTGTGAGAACATCCTTTGAAAACGCCCAGAATTGTGGAAGAACAATTCATGGACTTCACATGATGATAATACACCATCGCATCGAGCAACGATTGTGACCGAATTTAAAGCCATAAACACAATGAATACCATCGCTCAACCAAAGTATTCACCAGATTTGCCTCTGTGTGATTTTTTCTTGTTCCTCAAACCGAAATTTCAGTTCCGTGGAACCGGTTTTCAGTCAATTGAAGAGATAAAACATTCCCTGAAGGAGCTGAAGGCTGAATATTTTGTTTGAACTGAATGTAGACTCTGAATGAGATTTCTACTAATGAAAAGACAGTTCATTCTAAAAATGTCACCAGCCATGAGTTGATTGCGTACGCAACTGGAAGCTGCTTCGGCTACAAGGTCCGACCAGAGACTTAATGCTGGTAACAGGGGGAGCAGTAAACCCTTAGAGTTTGTTCGAAACTACTCATTACCGTTGGATCTTTGGGGATATACGTGGTTCCTGGGGCAAACTCAAAAGCGGACGGAACTAACCTTGTGTCAATTGAATGTGGAGTCGCATTGTGGCCGGTTTCCGGACTCAAAGTACGGCAGAGGTTTTGAAAGGGCCTCGAACCCGACCAAGGTGGAATTTATTGTCCATTCTACTTCACCAATTAGTAGCAAATAATGCTTTCACTAATGAAAGCTTTGTTTTGAACCGCCGATCTCTTGAGCACCATGGGGTTAGGCCGTCAACGGTAGGTACCCACGTTAAATCCAACCAAAGTTAATGTCAGTCCCTCTGTGCTTCTGTCTGTATAAACATGAAAAATTCCTCAGTATTAAAGATAACGATCTGAAATTTTACACACAGCGGTTCATTGGCCGTTCCGATATCGAACCATTATAGAATATGGCTGCCATTCAAACTGACTGATCAAAATCTAGATAAAGATCATTTTACTCCCTTTATGCTATAAGAAGTGCTGTTGTGAAGGGTATTTAAGCTCGATGCCGTCGAAACATAACATTTACTTTTAAAATGTAATAACATGAACGAACCAGCTTAAATTGGGCGGCAACAACAATTTTATAAATTTCAACAATTTCAGAACTTAATTTGTTTTCGAATAAGTCATTATTTACCAGTTTTTCGGCGAATTATTCAAACCAAAATACAACAAAGATTAAAAAAGTCAAAGTAAAGGAATTTATTCGCTGCCTTGAACCTCTCCTAAAATAACTGTGTAGTTATTTATTGTTGTCAAACTAAATACAGCGTTTATGAAATTACGAAAATACAAAGACTGTATAAATTATGAAAAGTTCTTGAACTCGAGCAATTTGTACAGAAAATATTGCGCAAGAGTTCAACGACAATTAAAAGTGAACGTGCGCCTGTAACAAGCCATCAGAAAAAAGTGAGTTTTCAAAGCAGAGTTGGAAGCACAATTATCAATCAAATATGCGCATACCAAGTTATGTACATATGTTTAAGTATATATGTATTTATTTTTATTTATGCTTTGTTGGTAATTTAATTGTAGTGTGCATTCATGGTATACCAGCATAATAGTCCCTGTGTGTTAGATCCACCTTGACACTCATTTACACCAAATAAAGTTAGTAAAACAGAAAAGTGAAAAAAATATATAAATAGCAGACAAATTAATTGAACCATAATACAACTCTGGTTACAAGCGCACACGGTCGTCCTAAGCAAGCTAGCGAATATTGTAGGAAAAACAAAAGTAAATTGGAAGGCACATAGGTGCTTTTATACATATGTATGTATATAATAGGGTATGCCCCCCGAAGTTCATGCCAAGTGAATGACTACAAAATATATTTTAATTAGTCGCGTTAGTGTTGACAAGGTGCGTTACACATGCGCATTTCACGAATTTGGCGACTAAGGCTATGCGTATAGTGGAGTGAACAGCGAAAGTGTGCAAGACTAATAAGCAGATAAAGTCGACAATAATATTTTAGATAAGCGAATTATAAGGAAAACTTTTATTGTAGTTCGGAAAAATTTTTTGCAAAATATAAAAAACTCGCACGTAAAATATATGGGAAAAGTAAAATTATTTAGCTTGTTTACTTTGGATCCTTCTTTTATGGCAAAAACTGAAACTTTATGAGATGTTTACACAAAAAAAATCGACTTGAGGAAATATTAAACACGCTAATTTATATCTATAACCCTGGGATGCATTTTGCTAACGAATATTGAATATTTTTCTATACAAATTGACAATACAATTAGGTCAAATATTTTTTCAAGTTTCTCTGAGATTAGACTAAATTCAAATTTGAGGAATGCGCTGCGACCTATGGTCTATTATGCTCTTTCCTGTTATTACAACAGCTCGTTTAACCTAGACAATACCCTTGTATGGATGACCTGCCATATAATTGCCTGAAACTGCAAAGCCGATAAGCTAATCAAAAGCGAGTCGGTTTTCCGATATCTTCTTGTGTTCTTGCGTCAGGCCTGAAGTTATTATTGTAGTGGCAGGAAATCTGCAGATTTGATAGTCCTTGGCCTGATAAAAATCCGGGAATGGAGTCATCTTGTCACTTTCTCCGAAATTTCTCGGCTTTTGTCAGACTAAGATTAATTAGATACACCTTTGGAGTACCCAGCGATATGGTTGGGACTAATATTAATTACCTTAAAAATTTGTTGAAAACTCACAACGTTTCGTCGGTTTGTCCGGAAAGTTAGAGGACTGAGTCGATAAAAAAAAATTTATTGAAGCAATAGTTACAATTCTTTAAAAACTTTAAAAATAGGCTCTTTCTGTATCGATGCAGCGCTGCCAGAGCGATTTCCTTATTGTCTGCGTTTGTCGAAGTCGCAGGTCTCCCAGCTCGGTCTTCATCAGCGACCTCTTCTCCCGACCCTCCAAAAAAGTCTGGTGCCACCAAAACACACCACTTCTTTCTAAAGAAACTTCTGGGTATGCCTGCTTGATTATATCAAACGTCTCTGTGGCAGATTTACCGAGTTTCGTTAGCTAGGAATATCCTTTACCGAATCCAGTCGGTGCGCGTACGCTCCAAAGTACCGTCGCAGCTGAAGAAATTCAGTCCCATTACTTTCCAGACAAACCCTGTAAGAGGATCTTATCCACTTTTATGAGTTTATGGGAACACAAAGAACAAATATCTGTCCAAGTGAGATCAATTGATTTTTGTATCAACCCTACGACCTAACCTAACCGAGGTTGTAAAGTGTTCTCTCAATCTGCCCAATAGTCTGACTACTTCTTCTTGAAACTTCGGGGCATTCCAGGAGTATGTGCTCAGATGTATCTGCTTTTTAGTCACAGAAGTGACACAGATCCGTGGGATGGCGGCCTTATCTGAGAAGATGACACCGCAGTCTGCAATGTGCTGTATAAAATCCTACAAGCTACCGTAATTTGTTTCTAGGAGCTCGTTCGTTGAACCGTTCTGTTTCGAACACTCCGCGAAATCGCCCCAACGTCGAAACCCAGACACTTGTTGTAAAAGGCGTTTGCTATGGGATCTTTCCTCTTTCCATAGCCCTCACGTAAAGTATGGGGGCCCACAGTAAAGAACGGTTTCAGTCTAATCCTACTGGTTGCCACAGCTTCACTTGGATTACAAGCAATTGCAATTAGATTGGCATTAGATCTTAAGACCACAT
Source organism: Bactrocera tryoni (assembly GCF_016617805.1). Taxonomy (NCBI): domain Eukaryota; kingdom Metazoa; phylum Arthropoda; class Insecta; order Diptera; family Tephritidae; genus Bactrocera; species Bactrocera tryoni. The sequence goes on from NC_052500.1 coordinate 9,661,009, forward strand.
TCCCTCTTTGGAAAATGTTTTAAGAGGTTATTGGGAGCTTTTGCCAAAGGCAAGAAGTAAAAATTCCTATTTGTGGGCTTTCCAATCGAGTCAAATACAAGACAATCTCTAACACTACAATATAAAGGCTTCGTCTAAAGCCAAAATTATTCCAATATGCTTGTATCGGTTAAACAAGGCAGTTAGTTGAACCGTTTATTAAATTTTGTATGTCACGTAAATTTTGTATTATAATTTGGCTGACCTTGCGATAATTTGGAATATTAGATATGTAAGTATTTCAACGATTTCTGTGGATTGAAGACACAAACTTTTCAATATGCGACTCTATACATATCCCCGTCCTTCATAACTATACAAAAAACAAAAAAGAAAAAAACAATAACAAAAATTAAAAAAATAATAAAAACAATAACAAAAAGAAAAAACAAAAATCAAGCAAAAAAGCTAAAGCAATAATAAAAAATCGAAGAGTCCAAATAAAAAAAAAAACATACGTACGAATTATGAGTTCAAAAGCTTTAAAAACACTATTGATCGGGAACACCAAAACATAAATAAAGCTGCTTACATTTGTAAATACAAATAAAAAAACCGCTAATTTTTTGTTTCGTTTCTTTTGTTTGCCATTTGCATCTCTTTTTGCTTTGCCTACTAACACATTTTGTCGAATACATTACCACGAAATTCCGCCTCGCGCTCTATTCACTGAAGCTTCATAAACGGTCTGTCAATCGGTCAATCCGCGTGTTAGTCCGCTTGTCATTGCCAATTTGTGCCCTTTTATAGGCTTGCGTTAAAATTTTTATAGTTTTTACTTTACAACGTTTTTATTTGTTTTTGAATTTCGTCTGCGCACAAATTCGCACGTTTTGTTATTATCTGAAATTCCATCGTTTGTCGTCACAAACGCACAATGTAAAAATTCGTTTGGTCATTGCTTAGCTGATTGGTTTGGTTGGCTTTGCGGACTCTCTGCGCTTCGTTCGCCAGAAAGTTTTCAATTAGTGGCTTTTGCAGCCTGCTTTTGGTAAACCCAATTAATAAATATATTCAGTAGCAATGTGTTTATTGATTATTAAGCTGTTATGTGCCGCCAAAATATGGTGTTTCAAGGACTTCTAGAAAATTCCGGGCAAAGCGAAGTGCAAAGTCTTTGACAGAGCATGATTCATGTTTATGGATATATTTTTTGTACACAAAATAGCGTGATTTTAATATTTTTTTTTCAATTGGAAACAATATGTTCTCTAATCGAAATATCTGTTCACTTATTTCAGGAAATCGCATCCATGATAACATCAGTTAAAATGCAATATAAAATGGTTATGAAAAAATACAAAATATAAATGCTTGGGTCTACCAAAGCTGTTCGAAAACTGAAAATTTTCATACCATAAATACTCTTACTTTTTAGCCAAACTATAAAGAGAGTTTGACGTAGTAATTTTGCAGTGTAATCTTTATCACTTCTTCCTAAAAAGGCGATTTTGAGGAATTAATATAAAAAGCTAGTGTACCAATTGTTTTAAAATTTAATATTATGTTTGTAAAGTTTTTAAAAAAAATGTTTCCAATGCCGCTGGTTTTACCATAAATCCTTCTCCGTGGATTACCATAAACCATAAAAAATCACACTGGAAGATATTGTTCGTGCAATGACTTACTGTCGAAAAAAGAATCAAAAAGTGGCAAAATTTAATGGGTTTCGACCTGCCGAAATTGGAACGAGGACGAAATTTACATCGTTGCTGCGTTAACGAGGGTGTTTTGCTTCTGAAACTCAAAGAAGTGATCTAGTTTTGAAGCGCAATGTTACTGACGATGAAAATTGGGTTGTTTACGATAATGAAAAGGGTAAGAGATCATGGTCTAAAAAGCATTGACCAAATCAAACCACTTCGAAGACCGATAGTCACCAAGAAAAGGTTTTGTTATTTGTTTGGTGTGGTTTCAAAGCGATCGTTTATCTTTTTTAAGCCTTTGCCCGACAATACCACGATATATTCTGAAGTGTATTGAGATCAGCTGAACAAGTTGAGTGATGTGCTCAAACAGAAGAGGTCAGGATTGATCAATAGAAAAGATGTAATCTTCCACCAGGATAATGCAAGACCTCATACAAGTTTGATGATCAGGCAAAAGCTTTTGCTGCTTGAGTGTGGCTACCGCACTCACCATATTCTTCAACTTGGCTCCTTCGGACTATTACTACAAAATTTTTTAGATGGGCGAACTTTCACCTCAAATAAGGACGTCAAAAACACTAGGATCATTTTCTTGCCTGCATGGGTCAACAATTTTATAAACGGGGGTTCAATTTCTCGTCCAAAAGATGACGAAGGGTATTTAATCAAAATGTAGCATATATAATTTCATAAAATGTTTAAAATACATTAAGAAACGAAATTACTTAGTAAACAACTTAATAGTTGAAAAACTTGAAAAATAGCGTCGACTTTTAATTTATTTGTATTTTTAGCATGACTTGGAAAGAATTAAAAATTTAGTTAAGGAAAATAAAGTTTACTCCATTCACAAGCAACATACTTATGTACATATGTATATAAAACCTAACAATTTTCAAAACTACAGTTCAAACTTCAAAGCTCAGAATAAACAGCCAACTATGTAAAATCTAACATTTCAAGGTTACGTTACGTTAACACGTAAAAATGTATTCTTTCGATTCTTTCGTTTAAGGAAGTCATTAAAGATATAATAAAACTAAAAAATATGGCAACTCGTGCAAATAAATGGGCTAAATGAGAAGTTTATTGCAGTTTTAAGTGAGCCATTTGCTTTATATGAACACTAAATGAGTTAATTGCAAAACTATTTTTCTTTTTTTTTTTTACTTATTATGTACTTCAAAGTGCATATGTATGTATGAATTCCGGTGTGTTTGAGCAATAATTTTAGTGGTGCTACTTTCAATTTGTTGCACAATCAATGAAACAGTGGTACATACATACATATGTGCGAATTTGACCAAAATTTTAGCAGATATGTGAGGAATTGTATACAAGTATGTAGGTACACAGTAGGGTGTGTAAAAAAATTTTTTGCTAGATACTCTTAAAATTTGGTTGTTAGACAGCTCTAAGAAAGTATCTCGAAGTATGAGAAGAAAAATTCATATACTACAACACTAACTGGTTTGCAATTTTAAATGATAAACATTAGGGTGGGTAAAAAAAAATGTTTTTTGCTGAAATTTGTTAATAGACACCTCTAAGAAAGTATACCATGCGATAAAAACATTCCTTTCTTTTGACCCACCCTAGTACATTTATTTCTTTATATGCAAATACGCACAATGTATGTATGTAAGTCCTATTTTTAGAGCCATAAAGAGTGACATTGCAGTTTGTGGAAATATAGGCATACAAATATATTTATATATGTTAATATATAAGCAAGTGTGTTCCATTATTAATGGGAATTTGTATGCACTGTTGGTATTGACACATACACTCATGCACATAAGTACGCTGACATAGTTTGCTTGAACTTTTGGGCAGGTGCTAAAAAGAAAGTTGAAATCGATGTTTTTCCCCGTTTGCTTTTACATTGTTTTCGCATTTCGGCACATTACATGCAGCCGAGAAAGAAAAAAATGAAATGTGCCCAATTAACAGATGACTCAACCTGAGTAAGGGCAGTGTGATGCGAAAATATACTGAAATTATTAAAAACGAAAGCGATTTAAACAAATTAAGCACTAAATCATGGATTGTAGCCAATAGTGGTCAATTCCAATTCAATTTAACAACAAAAATATAGTTAATATTAAGAGATGAAAAAAGTAGCGCGCTTTCTTTACACTGAGAAAAGAGGGGCCGAAATTCAAGAGCAAGGCGAAAATGTACTCGAAAAGTTCATGCTTGGTCAAGCAGACAAGGTGATACGAAGACGAGTAAACTGCTTAGCAGTAGAGTAGTAGTAGTCCTTAGGCTCTGCTGGATTATAAAGTTATGATCAGAGAATGTCTTGGAGAAGTGGAATATTCTTCCTCTTTTGGTGTTGACAAAACAAAAAAAAAATATATTTATATTTTAGAAAAGACAATAGAGTTCAACACAAAAACTTCTCTCTCCTAAAAATCAAAAAAAAATTGCAAAATTTTTTAATTTAAAATTTTCCAAAGAAACGTGAACAAGTTAACACGAAAGACCATCCAAATTGACATAACATCGTGATTGTTTTATCACCGTGAATATACAAATCGAATACATAAGTACCGTACCTCCCTACACTTCATAACATAAGCTTCGGCATTTGAATGCTCAAATCTCAGAGCCAATAAACCAGCAAACTGTTAATCGGTCATTTAAGGCAAACATTTGTTGTTAATTGAAATGTTAAACAGCGCTACAACAAAATTGAACACATTATGGGTGTATTAACAAAAACAAATAAATTGCGAAGAGTATGAAAACAAAGTTGAAAGGAGGAAAAAAGAAAGGGCAAACATAAATATTACATAGCCATGAAAGTAAAAGTTTTTTGGCGCAGAAGCGATTGAAGATGTTGAAGAAAGATACGGCGCGAAGTGACGCGATAACGGGGAATAAGGTTACCAGGCGAAACAAAAAACATAAAATGATTAACTAATAGATATAAGGTGAACTGCTAATAATAAACAATTTTACGAAAAAAAAAACAATAAAAAATTAAAAAAAAAATTATGCAATGTGAAAAATATTTGAAAAAGATAAGAGTATTTTTTTTCAAAAAACACACATTAAAATAAAATTTTATATAAAAATTACAAATATTTTTGAAAACTAATTGTTTTCGCTTTTTTCAATATTAAATAAAAATTATGAGTGTATGAATATTAAGAAAAAATTAAAAAATTTTTTGAAACTGCTATTTTTAAAACTATAATTAAAAAAAATTAAGCAATGTGAAAAATATAGTTCAACAAATTTTTTAAACAAAATTTTAATTTAATATATAAACAACGAAAACAACTTCTTCAAACAATTTTTAAATTGCTTGAAAATAGTTAATTTCGTTTTTTAAAAAAAACTTGTTTGAAAAAAGTGTTCGAGTTTATATAATATTAAAAAAAAAAATTAAATTTTGAAAAAATATATTTTTTTTAGTATAAAAAACTAAAATTTAATCCTTTTTGAAACAATCATTTAATTTTTGTAACATAAATGTTAAAAATATAAAAAATTAAAAAAACAATTTAAAAAATATTTAAAGAAAATTAAAAATTTGCTGGAAAAAGTTATTTCCGTTTTTTATATTATATTAAAATTTTGATTAAAAAATTTTTTGAAAAAAAAAATAATTTTTTATATTTTTCACATTATGATACAAGAATTAAAAATTTTTTTGAAAAAAGTTATTTTCGTTTTTTTTGTTATTAAAAAAAATTATGCCATTTGAAAAATATTAAAAAAAAAACAAATAAAGAATAACTTTTTATTTCGTTATTTTCGTTTTCTTTAACATTTCACAAAATTATGCACGTTAAAAATATTAAAAAATTTTTTGAAAAAAATTTTAAAATTAATTTGTTACAAAAGGAAATTTTGTTTTTTTAATATTTTATTTTTTTTTTTCTATTTTCAAAACGAAAAATTTTATTGAAAGAAATGATTGTCGTTTTTTTAATATTTTTCATTTGTATAATATTGTTTGATATTAAAAAAAAACCCGAAAATATCTTTTTTTAAATTTAGAATTAATTTTTTTTTTCAAATAAATGCATTATTTTGTTTAATACAATAAAACACAGATAATTAAAAAAAAAAAAAAAACAAATTGAAAAGTTTTTAATATTCTTTAATTTTCTTTTTTTAATTACTTATGCATATATGTATGTATGTCCTATCAGTTTTTCGACTCAAGTCGTTTAGAATAACAGAAAAGTGTGCTTTTCGTCGGAATTCTATTTGGAATTGATGCCAAATGTAATTATAAACACACATAAATGGTGCGTGTGCGTGTAATTGCGATTTTATGTGCTAACTATAATTAGCTAATACTAACCGGCGTAGTCCGCATGACAGCTGAGTAGCAGAATAATGTGTAGCAGTAATGTGGCAACAATGTTGGTGTTGTATTTGCGGCAAATCAACCACATTTTATATAAATTCGAGGTTTTATGGCGTTGATTCTCACAAATATCGTTGTGTGTTAGTATGGAAATTGTTGCTATGATTTATTTTTTTTCTTAATACTAGTAATTGGTTTGTCAGATGGCCCACTTAGAATTAATATTTTTTTATTTTAAATTATTCGTCTCGATTTGAAGGTAGTGCGAAGTGTGGTCAGCTATTTAATTTCAGTATGCACCTTTACACTATAAATAATTGGTTTCTGTTTTAATAGTTCGAAGAGTTAGAGAAAGAACAGCTGCAAGTAATAAAGATTCTGCAACAATCAAATAAACTATTTTAATTTGATAATAAACACCAAGCTCAATCAATGTAAGCCATTCTTTAGTGAGATGTTGATTTTATTGATATTATTTAATTTTTTCAATTATGCAATTTATTGTTTTCTTTCTTTTTAACGTATGCAGTGTTTGTGTAAAAAACCATGTAAAATTTTATATATTTTAATTCTTGTTATTTCTTTTTTAGTACATTTATTATTTAAACTAATTTAATGCCGTAGTTTATACCTTGATAAAATATTATTTATATAATATGTTATTTTTTGAAAATTTATTATTCATTTATTTTAAGGTACACTTAACTGATTTTACACCTGTAAAATGTGGAGCGAACGTTCTGGGCGGGCGAAAAAAGTCGGGCGATGAGGAACTGGTAGATGAAGATTGTTGCCAAATACAAAAAGAGCTGCAAAAATTTTTGAGAGTCACTCAAGCATCCATTTCAAAATGTTTAAAGGCAGCCAGATACATTTAAAATCAAGCAAATCAGGTGCCACATGAGTTGAAGCCATAAAACGTTGGAAAACGATTTTACATGAGAGAAATGCTGCTTGACTTATACAAAAAGAAGTAATTTTTGCATCGTACTGTGACCGGTGATAAAAAATGTATCCATTACGAGAATCCTAAATGCAAAAAGTGAAATGTGAAGCCAGACCAAACAGTCGAATATCCACGACGCCAAAGTAATGCTCTTTATTTGTTTAAATCAGCAGAACGTGCTGTATTATGAGCTTCTTAAATGGGGTGAAATCATTAATGAAAAACGCAACCGGCAACAAGACATCAAATTGAAGCGAGTGATTGGGATAAACGTTAGTAATTTGCAACTAGAAAACTGTTTGGAAAACAACGACTAGAATGTTTTGCTTCACAGGCTTTATAGCCCAAAACTTGCACCATTTGACTACCATTTGTTCCTCTCTAGAGATTTCGAAGTCAATAGAATAGGCTAACAAAAATTGGCTTAAATCATTCCTGGCCGCCCGGCCATTGCAGTTCTTTGGCGATGGAATAAACAACTTGCCAGAAAGATGGGAAAATGTTACAGCTTCAGATGGGTAATACTTTGAACAAAACTATTGAATAGGTTTTTCTGAAATAAACGATGAAATTTTGTTATATTATATATACTTGTTTATTGTTTGCTAAATTATATATAATAGGTTGTCAAAAAAGTCTTGCGGTATTTTCGCTAGTTGGCGCTGTAGTTCTAGTTTTATTCGTCGCATCGGGTCATGCTATACCTTTTTGGAAAGCTCATTTCACGCGCTAACACGTGTTTGATTGATTGTCGTTTCTTTTAAGTCGTTCGTGATTTATAGCGCCGCAAACATGGAGCAAAATAAAGAGAAAATACGGCATATTTTACAGTACTAGTACGATAAAGGTAAAAATGCATCTCAAGCCGCCAATAAAATTTGTGCAGTTTATGGACCCGATACAATTTCCATTTCCACAGCACAGCGATGGTTTCAACGTTTTCGTTCTGGTGTAGAGGTGGTCGAAGATGCGCCACGCTCCGGAAGACCTGTCGTCGAAAATTGCGATAAAATGGCTGAATTGGTCGAAAGAGGCCGGCATAGTAGCAGCCGTAGCATCGGTCAAGAACTGGGCAAGAGTCATCAAAAATTCATTTCGATTTCAGTAAAAAAAAATTCAATAAAAATACTGCAAGATTTTTTTGACAACCCATTATTATATAATACTGAAAATAATATGAATGTCAGTGACTTCCGTCCCAAATGTCGTATCAAAATAATAATTAGTGAAATTATTCAACAAAAAATTTCCAATCAAATTTCTGGTGCAGAAACGTTCGGAATGTCGAATAATTGTTTCTCGCAAGCAAGTGTTTTTGATTGATAAAATTCATTCTTCAAAGAGGGTCAAGAACGCGTTGATGTCAACTGATGATCAACACGTCAATAAAATGAAGAAATTGGCGCTTGGGAATCGACAACTAACAGTCAGAGATTTAAATGGATTTGTTGGAATATTCGAAGGATCAGTGAAAACCATTTTGAAAGATCATCTGGGTTTAAAAAAAGTGAAATAATGAAAAAAATCACTCATTTTTTTTGAAAAACAGCATTGCGTTAACATCTGTACATCCCGACGACCGGAATCTCGTGAAACGCATTATTACTGGAGCTTATTTTATTTTAGAAAATAAACAATTTTAATTCACATAATCTTTTTATTTCAGTTAAAATGTTTAAATATTACTAATGCACAAATTTTAGTAAGCTTTTATTATACAGCGTCTACCAATAGGTACAACGTGATTTTCACTGCTCGTAGCGGCTTTTTTATGAATTTGTGTCAATTTTTTTTCAGTGTGTTTAGCAAGATTCGCGATTTCATCATGTCACGTTTCACTTTGCTTTAACGCTTGGAAATTGTCAAAGATTATTACACAAATTCACGTTCTCCGAAAAATCCGGAAATCCGAAAAACAATCAACTCAAATGAGACCCATTTCTCTTTAAATGGCTTCGTCAACAAACAAAATCGTCGGTGTTGTGGTGAGTCAAATCAGGAAAGCCAATTAAATCCACAAAAATTGACAATTTGATGCGGTTTTTGGTATAATGGCATGGACCTTATTTCTTTCAAAGTGAGACAGGAAATCTCGTGATCATCTATAGCGAGGGTTATAGCACGATATTGATCGACTTTTTTCACCGGAGTGCGATGAAATTGACACGGACGATCTCGATTTTCAATAAGACAGTGCGTCGCTTCATGATTCACGCTTAAACATGGAAACATTGCATGCAAAGTTTGGCCACTATGCCAAATGGTCGCCAAGATCAAGAGATTTAACGCCTCTAGATTATTTTCATTAGTTGTATGGCAAATCAAAGGTTTAAGCCAATCAACCAACAACGCCGCAAAAGCGCGAAGACAATATTCAGCGATATTCCAATCGAAATTCTGCACCGGGTCTTCGAAAAGTGGCGTAAACGGGTGAAGATATGCTTATTTTGAGCAACTTTGTCAAAAAGACTATGTGTCTAAAACCATTTTCAAGCCAGCGATTTTTAGGCGAAACTTTTTGAGGTTTAAAAAAATTTGTTCATCAGTTTTTGACACATCTGATTGAAATTGAATACGTAGGCGCATTTCGATATTCTATTGAATATTTGTCGAAATCGACCAGATCGGACAACTATATCACACATCTCCCATACAACCGATTATCCAAGGTTTTAAACTTCGCCTAAAAATCGCTTGTTCGAAACCGCGTTGAGAGCCACAATCTCTCAAACAAAGTTGGTCAGAATGGTTCATAAAAAAGTTCTCACATAGTGATTTCATAGAAACAAAAATTATAGAAAAAAATCGACCCGCTCTAATGTAGGTTTGTAGGCGTTTAAGATCCATAATACCTTAAACAAAGTTGGTCAGAATGATCCGTAGAATATTTTTCGGATAACAATTTTATATAAAAAAATTTATAGAAAAAATCGATCCGCTCTAATGTACATATGTTTTTAGGCGTTTGAGACCCATAGTCTCTTAGACAAAGTTATTCAGAACGATCCACACAACATTTCTCACATAGCGATTTTAAAGAAAAAAAATTTATAGAAAAAAAATCGACCTACACTAATGCATATATGCTTGTAGGCGTTATGTGGCTACGCGCATGCGTCTGGTTTACAACTTTTACGACTTTACACACATGCATATTTGCTTGCCGCACTCGCTTGCCTTGATGGCCACCAACCGCGATGCTGTAATATAATTTTTTGGTCATTGGTCTCTAACAATTCCGGCTTAAGTGGGCAATTTGACAGCTGGTACAACGAGTAGCCCAGAGGCTTGCAGCCACTTTACAAGAAGACACGCTTCGAAAACAAAATATTTATTATTTAAATAGTTTTAAACGTTATCTTTTTGAACTTATTATTTTTATTATATTTTATTTTTATAATTTTTAATTTATATTTATAATATTTTTACATTTTATTTTTTTTATATTTCTATTATTTCTATATTTAATTTTATCATCATTTCTTGTAATATTTATTTTGCTCTTGTTTTAGTTAGTAATTTCACCTTCACCGCACTGCGGATGTGCACGTCATTTGCACTTTTCTTTTACTTTTACTTTCGCATTCACGTTTTGTCTTCGCCGCCGCGTTCACTCTCGCTTATTTTGCTTGCTGTGCCGCCGTTTCGCCTATTCGGTGTGCGCGTTTTTGTGGCCGTCGCGTTTGCGCACTCAAAACTGTCTGTTTGCTGTCGGCCAACTTTTGCTTTCGTTTGCCTTTGCCGCCACAGCGCCGCGCTCAGCTTTGGATTGTAAGTTTTTCAATTTGGCGAAAAGTTTTCGGTTTGCATGAGATTTTCGTACGCGATGCTTTTTGCCACCGCTCAGCGCACCATTTCGATGATGAGCGCATTTTGAGCTTACAAATGTGAATTACTGAATTGCGAGCTGCGCGCTGTGAGCTTGGCACATGCTCAAGGGGTTGTCTCGAGTGGCGCCCCTCGCATGCAATGCATGGTGTGCGTGTAAATACATAGTAGCAAAAAACGAAAAACTTAAGCGACGAACTTGATTTTGGGGAGTGCGCGAGTACTTGAGCGGTAAAAACCTTATGAGTGTTAATGAAGTTGATAATATGTTTGTTTGGCTAATAATACTTGACGAATAAAAAATAATTATATTGGCATGATATGGCTTAATAAAGTGAGCTTAGTGATAGGAGCGAGATAATTTGGAAAAAATATATATATTTTTAAATATCATACATATCGTCACCTAAAATCAAAACAATGTATCATCAAAAAAAAAAAAAATTGAAAATTGTTGTCAGTTATAATAACCAATGTATAACCATTTTATAACGAAAATATGAGTGATGATAATCAAAATATAACTATTTTATAACCAAAACTCAAATTTGGTTTCAATATTACTGGTTGCTATTATATCGTTTTTCCTTCGCCTGTAAACTTATGAAAAGTAAGCATTTTAGGTGACGATACTCAATATGGGTAGTCGAAAAAGTCTTTTCTTATTTCAAACCAAAATCAAACTTATTTAGCAATAAAAATCATTACACTGCATATTGTCTCCATAATATTTTATTAAAAAAATTTCAGTTTGAATTGTTTACAGCTGGTTTGGATATATTCAGTTCCACATCGATAATCGGACCCTTGGCGAATGGCGCGAACGCTTCAGTTTGCAAAAAGTAGGAGCCAGATGCACTAAAAAAAGTTCAATGAGCATTTCTAAACGTTTATTTAAAAATTTAAATTAATATTTAAATATTTAGTTTATATTTTATAACATTTTTAAATTTAGTTTTAGTATGAATTATTAATTTTTTTAAACTCATTTTAATTTGTTATAAATTATTTTATTCTATAACTATTTTTTTATTTATTTTTTTCAATTATAATAATTTTGAATTTAACTTTTTATTTATTGTTACACTTAATTTAATTTAATAAAATGTCTTCTTTCTTTTATATCGTCAATAAACAATGTATCATTAAAAAACTCGAAATTGAGTTTTTTTTGCTTACGATGCACTACATCATATTAAATATATGTAGAATAAAATGTTCAGCTTACGCTGTCAGATATAATCAATATCTAACCCTTTTATAAGCAGTGTATAACCATTTTATAACCAATACATAACCACTTTCTAACCAAAACTCAAATTATGTTTCAATGTGAATGGTTTCTATTTTATAGCTTTCCTCCTTCTATAAACTTATGGAAAGTGATGTTACGATATTTTGCATTGTAGGTGACGATATTAAGGCAGATATCGTGTTATTTTAAAACTTCTAGCCTTTCTGAAGGTAATTTCATAAAAACTCCCTTTCCTATTCTCAGACAAATGGGACATGGCTTTTCACAAGCTTCTTTTGAAACACTAGTGAAATTAATTAATTAATTGGTGCCAGGTTCGGACTATAATGTGGATGCATAAAATTCTCCCAACCAAGCGCTGGGAGCTTCTGGTGAGTCACTGTCGAGATGAGTGTTCTGCCGTTGTCTTTTTGGAACAGAATTCCTATTTAATCGATATTTTTGACAATTGGACAATTGATGCATATTTGACATAAAAACTACGGGAGCAGAGTGGCCGAAACTAAAATTGCGCATGATTGACTACTACAGTATCGGAATCATAAAAAGTATTCACATCAACTATTGTCGAAGAAAAGCTATAAAGTATGGCCTATTTTCTTTTTACTGGTGCCCATATGCATGCTCGAAGAACATTCAGTCAGGCAATCCAAAAACGGTCTGAGAAGTATTTCTACTTGGAAATCTTTTCATTATATCGACAATCGCACTTATGTCACTTATGTATATAACGTAAGATACGGACTACTTAAATCGACTAATGGAAAAAGCCTGGATTATTTTTGTCCTTATGCGATACAAAATGTTTCATCTTAAAGATGTTGGATGATGAATCTTGGATTTACGCGTCTGAGCACGAAAGTAAACAGCAGTCGAGTGCATGTGAGACTAGTTTTAATTAGTTTCAAGTAATTGAATTGACTTTATTATAAAGCAATTAATTTCTTTTTACTTCATTTAAATTTCTTACGAAATCGTATATTGTTTGAAATGAATTTATTTAGAATGACTATGATTAATTGAGTTAATTTTGGATTACTTGAAGTGTGTTATGTTCACTGTACTCACTTTTTAGACACGAAATAGCCCATTTGAGTGTGTGGCATGTCGGCATATTCGCGACACTGCTGCATGACGAATTTCAGCCACTCACCACACTGATAAGACCAGAAACCGCGATTACTAGCAATCGATTCGGCATAGTAAAGCGGTGCACGAAAGTGATTGCAATTACGTAAACCTTTAAGAGTTTACAAAATAACTTTAAGAAAACATATGAATTAGAAGCACGTGACTTACGGCCATCCTGCACAATATTACAACCAGGCTGAAAGAACTTATCTAAATTTGGATAGAAATCGGCATGACCACTGCGATCCAAAGTCGAATAGAAGAACGGATCTGTGTGTATGACATCGACAAACTCGGCATCGGAGGCATCGAGCTTCTCGCTGCGATTATAAGTAACGAAGGCGGGACCAGCGGGATCCAAACCTACAGCGAAATGTAATCGAGGATGGAAGACGTAGTTTGGAAAGTGTTTAGTTTTATTTGCAACACACCTGTTATGCGCCGCAAAGGTTGCTTCACACTATTCGCCGACAAGCCGGCGATCTGAGCGCCCAAGCTGAAGCCAATCAAATGTATATCTTTATCCATATAAATGCCACGCTCAATTAAATTATCCGTTAGTTGCGCTAAACAGCGTGCCACGACACGTGCATTGCTTACCGCCCACGGGTAGTAGCAGGGAAATGCCGCCAGCCTGCTGTAGTCCACTGAGATCACATGTACCGGCTGGGTGCGCAAAAGCACGGAACGCGATTCGAGATTCGGTGAGGTATACCGGTTACCGTTAAAGCCGTGTATGAGAATTTTCAAAGGCCAGCGGGGTTCGAAATCGGCCTTTATGAGATTAAGTGGATCTAAGAGCTGCGGTTCACTTGAGGCGCTGTGGATTTTTTTATACTTTATTTCATTTACGCACACTTTAGTTTCATGCACTCACTTTTTGTAGAGCCAAAATTTTATATGCTCATTGGGACACTCATCGCGCACATAAATACAGTCGAAGGGAAATGTAGCACGGATCTTGGCGGCAGACGGTAGAACTTTAGCGGCGTTAAGAGGTAAAAATTGAAAATACCAAATATATACACATATAACAAGTCAATTGAAAAGTATCCGGCCTGACATGTAGATTGCACTACTAGAATTAAATCCATATGAGTTTTAGTTAGCCCTAACCTTCAAAAGGCGCGTGTGTAAATTTGACAGCTTTCGGATCATAAGTTTGTGAAATATGTCATTTTGAGTGAAACAACTTTTGTTATTGTGGAAAAATTCATAAAAAAGAATTTCGTGTGTTGAAAAAGTATTGTTTTTTGAAGCGAAAAATACAGCTGACGCAAAAACTTTGCTTGATGATGAGTCCAGAAAATAATTTTGAATGACAGTGAAATGAAGTTGTTCGAGATATCAGGTACTCTAAAGATATCACCTGAACATGTACATCATATAATTCAAGAATATTTGGGTATGAGCCAGCTCTGTGCAAAGTGGGTGCCGCTCGAGCTCACTTTTGACCAAAAACAACGTGGAGTTGATGATTTGGAGTAGTGTTTGGAGATGGTCAAGCATAATAAACCCTAGTTTTTGAGTCGATATGTGACAATGGATGAAACATGGCTCCTCCATTTCATTCCGAAGTCCAATCGACAGTCATCCGAGTGTACTGCACACGATGAACACGTACCAAAGCGTGGAAAAATGCCACAGGCGGCTTGCAAGGGAATGGCGCGTGGAATATTTTTTATTGACTACCTTGAAAGAGAAAAACCATCAACTGCGGCTATTACATAGCGTTATTGGACCGCACTTGAAGAAAAAGAAAGCGCGGTTTCACCAAAACAACACATCCACTGTATTTTCTAGATCTGACCCCTAGCGACTATAAACTGTTCTCAAATCTCACACGAATGATCGCTGGAAAGAAATTTTCGGCGACCGAAGAGGGGATCCCCGAAACTGAGGCTTATTTTGCACAAAAAAGTGTTTTAATCGTAGGCCGGGAACTTTTCAATTGACTTGATATATATAGCACATATGTGTACTATATATTTCAAACAAATATTACTCACTTATAGCCGCGATAATTACGCAGAGACAACTAATTTCACACCTCATATTTTAATTTTTAATTGATAAATGACACACGCCGGCAGTAGAACCGTTAACTTTATACACATTAATATGCTAATCGTACCCTCATAATTACTCGTAATTAAATTCATATGCGAAACATCATTGAAACACATATTGAAAGGCCGTTATCAACACCCAGCTAAAGCCCAGGGTCAATTTCGATTAAATTCACATAATGAGTAAGACTTTACATTTTTTATTGTTTAAATAGCTAATTGTTATAAATATTTACACAAGTGCGGACGCCTTAAACTAAAGTATGTGGAATTATTTTAGGCAAAAACAATTATTTACTCGTTAAATTGACTTCCTTTTGTAACCACACGGAAATCTTTTGTACTTAAATATTTGTCGAATTCAACTAAAATCGGGCGGTACGTCCACATCCATGCCATATTCGGCGCCGTAGCGTAGAAAGCGACACATCAGCAGCTGATCGCAAGCCTCTTCGTTCAGCATATCGAGATCGTAATTCGCGCGCCAATTCGGCTGCTGTTCTGGCGGTTTATCTTTCATACGGCCGAGCGCGAAAGGTGTAGAGTTCGAGGTCTTGAGAAAGTATATGCCTGTTAGGCTACAAATACATATTGTGTTTTATGGATTCTTTAATTTCTTCATAGATGTTTGCTGATTTTTTACCTTTCATCAATATGATAGCCCATCCTGGCATCATTCGATTCCACGCCGCATATATTTAGCACGAAATAAAGCCAATTCGTACAACGGCTGCTCCAGAATTCTTGTTTCGGATTGATGGATTCGGCGTAGAAACGTGGTGCGCGTTCGTGATTACAGCTACCGGGTTCTTGAAACAGAGAGACATACAAATTGTACGATCGAGGTAAACACTTTGAACGAATTGGAGCCGACGAGGTCGGAAGAAAGTGTCTGGTCTGTTTCGGAAGGTTTTAGTCGGACCCACTTTATCAAAACATAACGGAAGTTTGGAAAACTGTTTAAATTAAAGATCTCTAAGCCTGATAGACTAAATTTCGGAGAACACTTCTTATAATAACATAAATTCCGATACCTTTTATTTGGTATGAGTAATCGAAACATATGAACCATGGTAAAATGCAACTCTTATATCTAGCTTCGGAGACAAATGTGGTCTCGAAATTCTTGTACATGCTTTTAACTTAGCGAAAGCATTGGTATGAGCCTCAACCATGGTAAAACACAACTCTTATATGAAGCTTCAGTTGAGATTTTTAATGCATGTATGTAGATACCAATGTAGCCTCAGAAGTTTGATCGGTTAATGCATTTCTGAGTCACAAGAGAGGAAATCAACGAAAACCGAAAAACGAAAAGAGCTTAACGAGCTTATATACCACTTTAAAATATCGAAACCCTTAATAAGTCTCCATATTCTTTGATTCCCTCAACTGCCTGTAAATTCCACTTCGCACTTATTTCCATACATACCAGCCTCCACCTCACAACCGGGCTGTATATAACCGAAATTCGGATAGAAGTCCACATGACCCATCGGATGCATCATACCACGCCCTAGCACATCAGTATGTATGACGTCCACAAAATCCGCATCATCTTTACTCAACTTGCGTTCGTTGCCAGCGGTGATGAACAGCGGCTTTGCGGGATCCAATCCTAGAAAAAAGCTGCCAACTAAAGTTTAAATGCGCCACAACAACAATACGCCGCTCACCAGTTATGCGTTGCAATTTTTTCGTCACATAATTTGCCGTTTGACCAGCCACTTGTGCGCCCAGACTAAAACCAATCACGTGCAAGTCCTCATTTTGCACGATACCCTGATCGACCAGATTGTTGATCAATTGCGCCAGACAACGCGCAGCCAACGGTAGATTTTGCACAGCCGAGGTGTAGCAAGGTTCGCGCACGAGCGGACCATAATCGGGTGAGATGACATAAACGTCCTCATGCTGCAGCAGCACTGGGCGTATAAAGGTGTTCGGCGCAAAGTCACGATGTCCTGTATAGCCGTGTATGAGTATTTTGACAGGTCGACGCACGGGAAAATCGCCTTTTTGTAGACTGAGCGGATTTAGTTGCACCGGTGTATTGGCTGTTGCGCTAGAAAATATGGCGGAGATCACTTTTTTGAAATTAAAAGTCACTTTTCACTCACTTTGTGTACAACCAGAAGGTGACATTCTCGTTGGGACACTCACTTTGCGCGACAAAACATTTAGGATCGAAGAGACCCTGTATCGGGTTGGCGCACAACGAATTCTGACAAACTAAAAAAAAAATCACATTTCTTATGAATTACTAAATAATTTCACACAGCTGATTTCACATTACTCTGCAATATAATAACCGTTAGAACGGCGTTCAAGGCGCGCATTTTTCAACGTAGAACGTGTGCCAACAAGGAACGCGGTAGTTTTAGAAATGCCACACAAAATGCAGCGTTTGGCGTGTTTATAGCGCGACACACGATTTTCACATTTATTTTTATATAATTTGGAGCGACGACATTTATTATCACATATGTATGTTGCTGTAAAAATGCGCAATCAACCCACTGAGCTTACAAATTATGTTTGTTAATTTTGTTTTTGTTGTTATTTTTTTTGTTTTAACACTTTCTATTACAAGTCCATGCCTTTTTGTTTTCATTTAAATAATTTTAATAAACCACCCACATGCCATTGGTACCCCCAATGGTGAAATTTAAGTGGCTCAAGTTCAATTGGATTTCGCCATGGCTGTCAACATGTCGTTGGTATGCGGGCTTAGCGGTTTATTTTACCTATATTTTTGCATTGAGGGCAGTGTTGGAAGGTGTCTCTTTGTGAAGGTATCAACTATTTTCATTACATTTGTTCAAATCACAACCTGTCGTAAAGCATCGTAAAATCGTAAAATTATAAATTTTTACACTTGTTTTTTTATAATTTTACGATTTTACGATTCTTTACGACAGGTTGTGAATTGCTCAATTATTTTATAATTATTTATATATGAGCTTTGAAAGCAGAAAAAATTGCAGTGAAATTTGGAACATTTGTATTTTTAGTAATTAAAAACAGGGTCGGGTAGACAGTGTATTGCAATATTCAGAGATTTAAGGAGTTATATACACTTACAAGTCAGAAAAAATGTGTTTTGTCGTGAATTGTTTTCTTAGGAGTGGTATTTTATTTAATAAATGATAAAAATGTACATTTACAGAATTTAATGTGCTTTAAAAATCCATGAATCACTATGAAAAATGTTGAATACACTTGATCTCGTAGTCTAGCTCTAGGAAAAAAGAAAGAAAAACTGTCCTGCGGTGAGAAAGATTTTTCGGGCTTAAATTGTCTCAACACCAACAAACCCGTCGCAGGACCACGTCTCAAACTCCCCGCACCATGGGGAGTTTTCTGACTTCTGTTGCAACTATCCAACGAACGTGTAATACAAATACAAATACACTACTGGTGCAGGAGTGTAGCGAACGGCTGAATAGCCTAGCGAAACGTAACCAAGTGAAGCTTATCTGGGCGCCCGGTCACAAAAGTATAGCGGATTGAACTGGTTGATGAGCTGGCCCGCTTCGCAGCATCCACTAACATGGTAAGACCTGCACCATTCAACCAACAACAACCTCAGCAGGTTTAAATATGTAAACAACCTCCCTAACAAATTCAGACTATTTGTCGCATTATACACGGGCCACTGCAAGCTGAAAAAGCACTTAAACCTAGCTTCTTAAATTGCCAGTTCTGTAACATGGAGCCTGAAACACCAGAACACCTGCTAATTGACAACATAACAGTCTGTAGATACAGGTTAATGGCCTTTGGATCCATGTTTTCAAATAGGGATCACTTCGCTTCGCTAGTATCAAGCAGTTTATTGGACTTTATCAATATGCTGGAGCTAGGTAAGCCTTTGTGACTTTGGAGAGAGCACAATAGACCTAAGGTCGCCGTGCATTCTACGGTCATCTATCTAATTTAACTTAAATTACCTGTCCCATATATTAAAAAGATCCAGCCGTTTTGGAGAATTTTTTTGCACCGACTTTAAGCATTCCGAGAAAAATGCATTTCATTTGTAAGAAAATTGCAGTAAAATATTTTTTTATATTACTTTGCTCATATCTCCAAAACTACTTGACGTATCAACTTTAAAACATAGGATAATGTGTAGTAAGTGTGTACTTTCAATATACCAAAGAAATATCGAAAAAAAAATGTATAAAATCATATAACTCTAATTATGTTTCCTCTTATGGATCAACCAACATTTGTAGTCCCTGTCTTCAAAATGGTACATATAAATATGATCATATTTGTCTGTTATGCATGTAGAGCGCTTCAAAAATTTTCATAAAATCATACATACAAATATGATTACAGGCCCATTTCTTCCATGGATAGAAAAATCAACATATTGCACAATTTTCTGTTTAAGGTTTAAATTTTACATTTTGAATACAAAGTATTTAATATATATGTATGTATATATGTAAGTATAAATATATTGCTTCAGAAATAATAATACGCATAAATATGTATATACTCATATGCATATTAATTGATAAATCGAATAATTTCATATCAAAAAACATATATACTTGTATGTCTAGCACTTACCTTACTATTTTACGACGGTATCTGCTAAAAGGCAATTTTCTTTCTGTTTAGGCCTGTATTTATCTGTGCACTTGTGTACTGAAACTGAAACTGAAGATTATTTTGAAATCCGAGCAGTGGCCATTTCGGTGACGATTTTACACGAGCAGCTTGCATTTGCGTGCACACATTGCCGAGCACTTCTTCAATAAACGAATATTTGCACTAAACCTTTATATATTTAAGCACTTGCACTTACACTCACTTTTCCCTATAATAATTGGCACAAACTAATAATAATTGACTTGCATATTCGCCTGAGCGATTTTTTACATTGCACTTGGCATATTTCCTTCGCCTTTTTTCACTTCATCACTTTACCATTTCACATTTTATTACATAAACACCGAGGCTATATCGCCTTGCTTTTGCAAAAAACACACAACTTTTAAGGCAGCACCATATTAAACTACCAATTTTATGCACTTTCTTACACTTTTTTCACTGCATACTCTACAACTATCGGAGCACTAAATAATTATGGAATATTCACAAACTATATTTTTCTCATTTGCAAATTTCTTTTGTGGCCGGCAAACTACGGAAATTGCTAGAAGGCATTTCCTTTTCCCCTCAACGGTATGGGAATTCATATAATTTGCACACAGAACACTTATGCCCAAACCACTTACACTACCCACAAAACACTTTTACACAAGGTTTTTAGCACATTTTACTCTCTGATACACCACTTTCACTCGCGCGCAACAATTAAGTCATTTACCACATTTTTTATTTAGTAAAAACTAGTTTTTTTACGAATTACACAAATTCATTAACGAAAAAGGCACGCGTTCTTGAAAACTGACATTTTATTTCAAGCTTGAAGCATACATACAAACAAAGTGCCGTTAGATTGCAAACAACTTTACAAAGAGAGGGCGCCTTCCAGCTTACCCAAATCAGTTACGTGTAAACTATATGAAGAAAAACCAACTTTATTAATTGTTTAGCGCGCCATCTAACTGTGAAAACTTGTATGCTTGAAACAATATCATGCTTGATTTCCCTGACAGCCTATAAACAGCTGTTTTTGCTATCAGCTGCAATTATTTATTTTTATTTTTAGCAAAATGACAATTTTGTTATCAAAATAAGTACACAATTATGTATGGTGATAAGAAGTTATTACCAACAACACACATGTCTTCAGTATCAGTTAACACTAGAAGTCATGTCAGCCAAATTGCAACACATACAGAATCTGCGACAGATCTTCCAACGTTCGGTGGAAGCTGTGCGGCCGGCGCAATTGCTTAGTGAGGCCAACCAATATGCCTTGCGGCCACAGGTGAGCGCAGATGGACGCCGCTTGAGCATACAAATACAGGGTAAAACTTTGGATATAACACGTAAACATTGTCATGTTGTTGGTTTTGGTAAAGCTGTGCTTGGCATGGCAGTACAATTGGAAAAATCGCTCGAGAAACGACTGGTCAGTGGCGTGCTGAGCATACCGCAGGGAACAAGCGAACGATTTCGTGATGTGCCCGAAATGCAGTTGTCAGCAGGTACGGTTATAGACGTTATCGAAGGCGCACCAAACAATCAGCCCGATGAGCAGGCCTTGGAGGCTGCCAAGCGCATAAAAGAGCTTGCTGCGCATATGACAGAAAACGATATACTCTTTGTGTTGATATCTGGTGGTGGTTCGGCATTGCTACCATTGCCGCGACCGCCACTAACGCTGGGCGAGAAGATGCAACTGGTGCGGCGCCTAGCCAACTGTGGGGCCAGCATTGATGAGATGAATGTTGTGCGTATTGCCTTGTCCGACATCAAGGGTGGACGCTTGGCGGCGGCTGCACGCAAAGCTTTTGCAGTTATTTCGTTTGTTATCAGCGACGTCGTTGGCGATCCGGTCGATATAATAGCAAGTGGTCCAACGTGTGCTGTGATATCAAAGCGTTCTACAGCAAAAGAAGTGTTGGAAAAGTATGCATTATTTGCTGATTTGCCTGAGCACATACGTGAATTAGTGGAAGTTTCGGAGGCAAAAGAACCATTGACACCAACGCTCAACAACTCGGTTTACGTGGTGGGCGACAATCGCGTTGCTACTGCGCAAGCTGTACAGGAGGCGCTCAAATGTGGCTACAATCCTTTTATAGCCAGCACAACGATTGAGGGTGAAGTACAGCAGCTGGTTACCAAATATAAAGACTTCTTGCAAAGCATTTGCGATTTTCGCAAAGGTAAATTAACTGAAAACGATTTGAAAAGCCGTTTTCCATTCGATTCACGCATCTTCCAGCATTTTTTAAAAACACTGCTCATGTGTGAGCGCACGCAGAAGCCACTGCTATTGATCTTGGCTGGTGAGCCGACCGTCAAGGTAAGTAGCAGTATGCGTATAACACTATGCAGTGCATAAACCTTCTACCATTTTTACTTAAGGTCACCGGTGGCGGTTTGGGTGGCCGCAACCAGGAGTTGGCTCTACGCATGGCAATCACTTCATATGAGAATGCTGACTTTAATAACGTTATTTTTCTCTCTGCCGGCACAGATGGCATTGATGGCCCAACGCCTGCGGCTGGCGCTATCGGCTGTAATTTAGTGATAAGCGATTTTTTGGCGAACAACGCTAATACTCTGAACGATGTGGAGTCTTTCTTGCAGCAGAGTGATTCGTACAACTTTTATAAAAACCTCAAAGCTGGTGAATATCATGTGGTTACTGGCCACACCGGCACCAACGTGATGGATCTCCAATTGTTGCTTGTAGTTTAGCCTTATTGTAAGGGTGGACAAGTTTTGTTGAAAGGAAACTAAGATAATGTGTCGTAAAGTAAAGTGATGTCAAGAAATTTGTGTTTGTTTTGTTTTTGTTGTGCTTTATTTTTTATTAGTTTCAACTTTGTACACCCGTTCGAAAAGGAAAAATGACCTGAAGGGCTTATTTTCCTCGATAGATAGTTGGCTTCAGGAGCACATCCCCAAAATTTTCTGATTATGCCATTCCTTCAGAGCTAGTCTGAGGAAACTTGATATTTCCGGACCTTGTGTCCATAAAGATGTTAATACTTGAGGCATTCCTCTGCAGACTGCAGGGTTTTTTTTTGGAGATGTTGGAATTTCATCTTTTAGCAGTCAGGTCAGAACAAAAGAAACTCCGTGCCCGCGACTATCGGGTCTATGTAAGCGGAACTGACCGGAATCGGAATTTTATCACACCAAGGACTGTCCAATCGGCAGCATACCTCTGAACTACTTCAGTAATGTTTTCTTCCGCTATAACAACAACAACAACAAAAGAAAAAAAGTGAAGTCCGTGAATGATTCTCGATATACTTTATGAAGCTCATACGAAAGAGGAGCTTTTGTTTGAGTTTCTAAACCTTTTCTCCAATTGACCTCAATCGGTCAGTAACAGTAACCCAGAAATCTTAATTTAAGCAATGGCGGGTATACATTCAGATCCGACCGAAACAGCTCTATGGGCTCTTAAATGGTTCCACGAAGATCCGACGGTTTCGAGCCAAATATTGTTCAGCGTTGAGACCCATTTCGGGCTAAATCGGCATGTAAATAGCCAAATTGTCGATTTGGTACGAAGAGCAACCGGAAGAGATTCAAGAGCTGCCTTTTCATCCGGGGACGAAACGGCTTAGTGAGGTTCATACAAGTATTTCGGTCCGGCGTAACCGTTAATGGCGACCGTTATCGCGCCATGATAGTCGACTATTTGAAGCCTGAAATTTAAGCTCGTGATCTTAATGACATTTGGTTTCAACAAGACGGCGCCACTTCCCACGCATCGTCTCAATCAATGATTATTATTGAGATAACACTTCGGTGAGCAGATAATTTCACGTTTTGGGCCGGTCAATTGGCCACCAAGATCGTGTGATATCATGCGGACAATCCCGCTTCGATTCAGTCCTTGGAGCAAAACATCACGTGTGTCATTCGCCATTTATCAGTCAAAATGGTCGAACGAAAATTGAACTCAACGAATGGACCCCATTAAATTTAAAGGTTCTGTGCTTTTCTTTAAAAAATTAGGAAACCTCGAAATGGATCACCCTTTACATGAGCCTAAAGTTTTGTTTATTGTCTGTTTCGCTGATTGTTGCCTGTCTGCTTGTCCATTTTTTATGAATTCAGATAAAATTTTAATTAGCACACAACAACCTTGAGTCATCATAAATTTCTTAGTAGCATACCCACATAAATACATACATACGTACACGCATACATGCATATGTGTATGTGTTTCAAATCGGCTGCGTGTTAATTTTCTTGCACTTATTTTAATTCCGTTTTTATTGAAATTCCTCAATTACTCGCTTTACTAATTTATGCCTTTGCATTAAAAATATTTGAAAATTTGTATGTATGTTTGCGTGTGTGTGTGTGTATATAGCTGCCACATATTCGCATAAGTGAAATTCCTCAAATGACAATTAGTGTCAAATATGGCAAATGATTGCGCCGGCGTTGAATCATCGGCGCTTCACTGGAAAAATGGCACGGAAATATGTTTGAAATGGACACACACATACAAACATGCAAATATATATACATGAGTATCCACATAACAAAGCAGTATCATATCAGCGCTTATACATACATATGTATGTGTATGTGTGTATGTTTATCGCTGCGCTGTTCAATTTGTTTGTCCTCCATTGAATCGAGACCGCAGTGTGAACCTTCTTCTCGCATGCAAATAAGTGACAAATCAACTAAAGCAAAGTTCAATTGAATTTGTTCAAATATGCATATACATAAAATACATATGTATGTACATATGTGTGTAATAAATAAATAAATATAGTAAAACGATAGTAAGGGAACCAAGCATATGGTCACCTAAAATGTAAAACAACGTATCACCAAAAAAAAAAAAAAATCGAAAATCGCTGTCAAATGTTATAACCTATATATAACCATTTTATAACCGAAATTCAAATTGTATAATAACCAAAATATAACCATTTTATAAATTAAATCCAATTTTGTTTCGATATGACTGTATGATAACCGATATATAACCATTTTATAACCCAAACTCAAATTGTATGAGTGAATGATAACCAAAATATAATCAATTTAATAACCCAAGGCCAAAGTTTGTTTCGATATGAGTGTATGCTAACCAAAATATAACCTATTTATTACCTAAACTTAAATTTTGTTTCAATATGAGTGTGTGATAACCAATATATAACCGTTTTATTACCAAAATTCAATTTTTGTTTCAATATGAGTGGTTTCTATTATAACGGTTTTTACTTCGCCAGTAAACTTATGAATAGTGATGTTACGTTATTTTGCTTTCTAGGTGACGATATACTACATATGTATATAGTACATTTATGGAACACACACTTGGTAATAAGAATATCAGAGGGCGCCTTTGGGGGTTACAATTACCTCTAGATATGATTTCTTATTACCAAAGGAATTTCTAGGAAGGATCCTCTACTGGATTCTACTGAAACCTGGCTTAAAATATTCTTAAGACCATTTTCTCAAGTTCTGGTTAGCAACAATCTGAAAGTTCTGGTTAACTTAACCAATACTCCTTCTTTCGGCAAAGAACTTTTTTTTAACCAGAACTGAACTGACAGTTGACTGATAAACAGAAATAGGAAATAGAAAAAACTGCACTTAATACTTTATATAGGCTATAGGTATCCGAATCGTGTCGGAAAAGGCTCCAAGATAAAGTCGAGATTTCGGAAAAAGCTAAGAAAATTTAAAATTCTCAAGTATCTGAGAAATTCTTAACTGCAACTAGATCTAGCTTATCTGCAGCACTAAAAGTCAAGTTCCATTTTATTCGCTCAAGTTGTTGATAACTTTCTTGAAGCTTCTTTAAGCGCCGTTATGGCTACTTTCTCTCCAGTCTATTTAAATGTATTTGTCCGCCTTAAAGTTCTTGTCAGACTTTCAAGGACTCTTTTGATTTCTGAAGCGAATGGTGACATGAGACGAAAAGTGGATCAAATATGACAACAATATGCGAAAAAGATCATGATCCAAGCGTGGTGAAGCTCAACAAATGGTCGCAAAGCCCGGATTGACGCCTCAAAAGGTATGCTGAGTGCTTGGAGGGATTGGAAAGGAATCATCAACTAAGAGCTGCTCCAGTCTGGTGAAACGATTGATTCTACATTTTACTGTCCACAACTGAGGAGATTGAAGCAAGCAATCGAAAGAAAACGGCCAGAACTGATCAACAGAAAGGGCTACGTCTTCCATCAGGACAACGCTAGACCACACACATCTTTGATGACTCGGTAAGAACTGGGAGAGCTTGGCTGAGCAGTTTTGATGCATTCACCATATAGCCCTGACCTTGCACTACCATTTGTTTTGGTCAATGCAGAATTCCCTTAATGGCGTAAAATTGGCTTCAAGAGAAGCATGTGTGTGTACTTGTCGCAGTTTTTCGCCGAGAAACCAGAAAAGTTTTACACTGATGGAATAATGTCTCTAGCGGTAACATGGCAAAAAGAGGTCGACCCAAATGGTACATCATTTGGTTTGAAATACGAAAAGACTTTTTGGACAAACCAATATTTTACTCTGGAAGTTCAGGCTTATTGTCCCCCAGTCCTTATTAAATTGACTTGAACTCTTTAAGGTTCACATCGGATTTTCAAGAACTCTTCTCTTTTCTTTATATAATATTTTTTCTCAAAATTCTCAATAACATTATTTCAAGTTGTTTTTTCCCAAGCCTTCACTAGATTTCAATCTTCTTCCTGAAGTCAGCATCACGCTTGGTTCTCTCAAATTATACTTAGAAAATCTTCCTGCTGTCTCCTACTGGTTTATATCCGATATTTCCTTCTTGAATTCCATGACAGTCTTGGTTTCGCGTCAGATTAGTTCTCAAAAATTTTTTTAAATTGGTTTCTCGAAGTCTTTATACGTTTCATTTGCTTCTCGAGTCTTGAATTAGGCTTGTTTTCATTAAGTCGTGCTTAGTTTTCTTTGTACTTCTTGAAATCTAAATTAGGTTTAGTTCCATCAACTGCCTGTTAAATATCTGTATTCTACGGACTAAAGTAGGCTTGCTGTGTTGGTTTATAGCTTCTTTAGATTTTTTTACGGAAACCTGGGGTTCTATTGTCTAACTCTCTCTTTTCCTTCTAGTAACTACTTTCCTTTTGGGTTTTTTTTGTTTAACTCTCCCTCTTTTCCTTCTAGGCACCTTTTATATTGGTGTTCTTTCGTCCAACTATCTCTCTCTCTCTCTCTTCATGACTTCATTACTAATGATATTTTGATTTATAGTTCCAGATTTTGTTTTCAGTTCTAAGAAGTTTTAAGTTTTAGAGTGAGACTCCCTTTACCTATTATTCAAAAGCCTTTAGTATTTTAACGCTTTCTCGGTTTCTTGAAAATGAGAAGTGGTGTTGTTGTTGTTGTAGCGGCAGAACAGTTCTTGACCGAATAAAAAATCTGGGTCCGTCCCGCCTCCTTAGACTCAACTGTAGTGGAAACGGCTGGACTGTCATGGGAACAAATATTGTCGATTCTAATGCCTAATAAGGTACCCATACTCTTTGTAGCAGTCAATATCTGAACTGATGTAATCGAGAACTCCAATAAACAAGACAGACTTCGCCTTCCAGACAATCGTGACTACGACACGGAACAGTTTCGGGTTAAATCCGGTAATAGAATTTCACAATTGCGGCATATTTTATCTAACAACAACTAAAATTATATATTTTCAAAGGATCTAACGGGTTTCGATGGTTAAAAAAAATAATCAAAATTATCTTGACCAATAAAAGCTCTATTGCTTAAGTCATTAGGTTTAAAAATAAAGCATACTTGTTACTAAATGAGACTTACCAGATCTTTTTTTCGATTAAGGGTTGAGGATCCTCTACGAGCCCTAGAAATAATTTTTATATCTAGATGGCTCAAAACAAGTTGGTGGATATCACAGAGACCTGAAAAGAAAAATAAGAACGTAGTTATATCATATTTCAGATGGATTTGGATCTTACTGGAAAAATAATGGAAGAAAAGGTGAAAGAAGTAGTCTCTAACTTATAATAAAACCTATAAAGAACTAATTGAAGAAAGGTCTTAAGGAACTCTCATGTTCTATATAATTCAAAATACTATCTCTAGTGGATTTTTCTTGCTGCTGGCAGCATTTGCGGTCTAAAACCCGTCCGTAACCCTCAGAGAATCGTTCTAGACACGCCAATGCTTGCACATACCATACATAATGAAATAAAGTTATCACTTGTATTATTAATATTATTGTTGTTTTTGTTTTACATTAGCAAAATTGAGCACAAAGTGTCTGCCTGACACTGAAGCAAGTCCACATAGCCGGCCGCCGAGTCGTAGACGAGCACCGGATCAAACAGTCGAACACGTTGTCGCATTGTGGCTGCTAGCAACAACAACAACAACAACCGAAACATGTGGACTGTTGCTATACGACTCTATTGCGATTGCACGCATTTGGTAGTTGCCATATTCTGCGAGCGCCCACTTGATTAGCGCACATTCCTAAGAACATGCTTATATATGGTACACTCTACACCCATTTATATGTGTGTGTATGTGGCCGCCTGGCGCTTGTTCGTTTATTTATTATTATCTGCAATTTATTTCTTTGGTTTTACTGCATTTGGTTGTTGTTGTTGTCACATGTTATTGCCACATAATTTATTAGTTGCATTAATTGATGCCACATTAATGAGTTTGAGCTTGAGCGCTGAGCGCCGGGCGCTGGTTGAAGCGCCTATTAGTATGCAGGCATATTTACATACACATGGACTTAGACATAGATATCTAGGTTCGAAGCTCAGTGATCTGTTTCGAAGCATTATTTGTTACTTTAATTGGTGGCACACTTTTTTCTCGATTCCACTTGTTTCGGTTGCTGCAAATCTTCACTTGATTTCAATTATTTTCAGCTGTTTCTGGTTAGAAGAGGAGTTTCTTGGTTCACAACTCATGTTATTACAGTCGTAGATTTACTGTAGATCCAACTTAATCAAGTACAAAATTTGTTGGTGGTAAGAACTTCAGATTCCTAATGAATCGCAGCATGGGTTGCTCAAAAAGAGGCGGATCTAAGTATCAAAACTAAAATACTTGCGCAACTCCTCGATCTTCGGAAGTCCAAATAGTAATTTTCAAGCGTCCTCAACATCGCATATAAGGTTCTGTCAAGCGTACTGTGTGAAAAATTAAAATCCAGCATCAGCACACAGATGGGACCTTATCAATGTGGGTTTAGGCCTGGAAAATCAACAACCGACCAGATATTCAACGTGAAAGAAAGAGCGACACACACCACCTCTTCCTCAATTTCAAAGCTGCTTTGGACAGCACGAAAAAGAGCTGCCTTTATGCCGCGATGTCTGAATTTGGTATCCACGTAAAACTAA
Organism: Bactrocera tryoni; assembly: GCF_016617805.1. Lineage (NCBI taxonomy): Eukaryota > Metazoa > Arthropoda > Insecta > Diptera > Tephritidae > Bactrocera > Bactrocera tryoni. The sequence continues at coordinate 9,690,259 of NC_052500.1, forward strand.
TACGGTTGTGAAAACTAAAGTTGAGCAATACCAAAAGCTCCGCCAGGATCAGTAAGGACCCCTCCGAGCCGTTCGATACCAAACGAGGTTTCAGACAAGGCGACTACATATCGTGCGACTTCTTCAATCTACATACTCCTGAAGTTGGAGCTACAGAGCTGAATATAGAATGTACAACCTTCCATAAGAGTATACAGCTGCTGTCGTACGCCGAAGATATTCATATCATTGGCCTCAACAACTGCGCCGTTAGTTCTGCTTTTTCCGGACTGGGTAAGGAAGTGAAGCAAATGGGTCTGGTAGCGAACGAGGGCAAGACGAAATATCTCCTGTCATTAAACAAACCGTCATCGCACTCGCGACTTGGCTCCCATGTCACTGCTGACAATCATAACTCCGAAGTCGGAGATGATTTCCCCTATCTTGGAACCAGAATTAACACCAACAACAAAATTCGGAACCAACTTGAGAAATATTAATCGAAATAGTCGAAAATTTAAAGCTGCCTAGACACCATCTGGCAGTACGAATATGAATAATTCTATAGTTCCTCTAACTGTGCGTGTCTAGACAGTGTGTCCACGACATTTAACGGCCGAAAATACTATGGAAAGCTCCCGAAAAAGAGTAATAAGCTCAAATTTTCTAATTTAGCTCTAAAGTCTTTGAGTAGAAGTTCAGAAAGGTTTGGTTCCATATTTTACTTTCGCTTCAAAAAGGTTCTCGAAGTCAAAAGGACTGTAAAAATAATTACAGATCTCCTTTGGTTGTGAAGTGATTTTAGATACCCAGTGATTCCAGAAAAGTCTGCCCAAAAAAGCCGAAAACTCCCAGAGGACTAGAGTAAATGTAATATTGCAGTTAATGCAAGTCTATGATAATAATGCGAAAGTGTAATAGCGAATGATTTCAGATGAAACGTGAGTTTCCGCTTCAAGGCACAGTCAAAGGTTTTTTTGGGGTTATCTAACTATTTGTTGGCTTAATACACAATATTCAATCGTCATCATCTGCTTCATGGAATAACCTGGTTTCGGTCTTGGCCGCGTTGGAAAGACTTAGCCAGTTCCATCCGCATTGCAAGCGACGGCGGCAGTTGGGAATTTAAAGTTTCGTCAGGTCTGCATTCCCTTGGTTCTTCCATCTTAGTTTTAGTCGTACTCTTTTCCGTCGGTCACTAAAAGACACCGTAATTTGCGAGCTGGAGTGTTTTCTTCCATTGTGACAAGACAGCATAGTAGCTGTATTTTTATGCACTGCAATAAGTCCACATCGCCAAAGTGCTGTTTCAGCTTATTATACATGATCGAAGCCGGTAGTCTTGCTGAGGCGTCCACAACGCTGTTCTTGCTGATAATTTTTTCTATAACGTTGCTAAGGAACTTTCATTGTTGTTTTTGAATTTTTCTGTTTAACGTTCCTCAGGAATCCTCATCCCTGTTCGTCATCGTCCATGTTTCCACTCCATATAGCAAGACGAACATTATGAATGACTTATAGAGCATTAGTTTGGTTTTTCGAGAGAGGGCTCTACATTTTAAGGCTAAGGACATGATACACCTGTTACAAGGGAAATTCTTCCATTGGTTGATGTTGTTATTGGTATTTATGGATCTCAGATAGACGAAGTCTATCACTACTTCGAGGTTACTTGTGATCTCCCAACATTTGATATAACTCTAATAATACATGTTTAAAAAGCTTTCTATGTCTTTAAAAGAACCGTCAACTCAGGTATAAAAAACAAAAAAAAATCAGAAGTTTTTTTTTCTTATAGTTCCTCATCGCAGCTCTTATCTAGCAAATTTTACACGCTTCTGCTAATTAAATTTTTATCACTTCCTCCACTAGCATCCAGGAAGTGCTAAAAAATCGCATAAAACGCAGCGCTGCCATTGAAACCATAAATAAATATTTCATAATTATGAAGTAAAATTGCGCATTTGTCGCTCATAAAAGACAATTATGGCACAAAGCGCACGAGCGCGCAGAACGCGTAGGCACGAAACGCCCACACATGATCATACACACACACACACGCAACGAAAGCATTTCCGTTTCCGCACTTTCTACGCATGCGCGCGCAGCAGCAACACGAACATGGCCAGCCGAGTGCAAGCAGCGCATGACGTCGCACAGCAGCAATGTCGCGATGGTGTCATAAAATTCAAATGCTGAATATATTAGCACAAGCGCTTATTATTTTTTCAATTTATTTTATTTTTATTATGATTTTATGGCATTCCGCCCGCCTCCGTGTGAAATTTCTGTCGCTAATTGCTCATGTTGCTGCTTGCTGTTCTTGATGGATTTTCATGTTGCTCGTGTGCCACTTGCCTTTTTATTGCCCTGCTTATGCTCTTCACAGCTTGTGCTACGCGCTAGCCGCTAGTCGCTGCTCGCCGATCTGGCTGCCTGTGGTCAGAGTCTAAATTTAAATTATTATGAGGCTTGGAATTGTGTGTTGGTCCCATTGCTGGCGCGTCAATTTGTCTGCAGTAAACGCGCCGCACATGGCACATGGCATAGTTGTAGGCGTATGGGCGGCGCAAGCGTGTTACGACCCCGGCAACAGCCACCGACAGCCACTGTAATAATTTATGTGCGTTTATGTGGTGGTGGTTGTGAGTATGTGGCAGATTCATATTATTAGACATACTTATATGTTTTTACATATACATTGAAATATATTGGAGACTAGTCTGCAACTAGTTTAATAATAATCAGTTAAAATATCACTTCCTTAGACTTTCTTTCTTTCGTAAATACAGAAATCGTTAGACTTTAAGTTCAATATAACTTAGTGATATAGTCTGCGCTGCGATATCGGTCGATCCATAAAACGGTATACTAAGTAAATTGAGCTACCTCTATAAAATTTTATTGTATGAAAACGACAAGTTGGTGCAGCAGACTGAAAGGAGTTCGAAGAGAGTCAAAAAGTGTTCTATTTCATAATCAAGGATCGGAACTATGAAAATCGCTAGAAAAAATATACCAGCCGTAGCTGAAAGTATACACAAAGACCGTGGAGAGTCGATACGGCGCCGTACACAGCAACTTGGACTGACGTGTGGAAAGTACCTGGCGCATTTTACATCGAGACCTTAAATTGAAAGTGCACAAAATACAGCTTGTGCAAAAACTGAAGCCGTTCGGCCTAGTCAAGCGCCATCGTATCGCTCTCTGGGCGCCTGAAAAGTTTTAAGAAGATCCGACGTTTTCGAGCCAAATTTTGTTCAGCAATGAAGTCCATTCCTGGCTCAATGGGTATGTAAACAAGCAAAATTGCCGCATTTGGGACGAAGAGCAATCTGAAGAGATTCAAGAGCTGCAATTTTATCCAGAAAAATCAACAGTTTGGTGTGGTTTGTGGGCCGGTGGAATCATCGGTTCATATTTCATATGATAATTTATATTAGAATCATCGGTTCATATTTCTTCAAAAATGATGCCGTTGAAAACATAATCGTCAATGGCGACCGTTATCGCGCCATGACAACCGACTATTTCATGCCTGAAATTGAAGCTCGTGATCTCGGCGATATTTGGTTTCAACAAGACGGCTCCAATTTCCACACATCGCATCAATCAATGGATTTGTTGAGAGAACACTTCGGTGAGCAGATAATTACACGTTTTAGGCCGGTCGATTGGCCACCCAGAACGTGTGATAACACAGCGTTAGACTTCTTTCTTTGGAGATATGTAATGTCTGAAGTCTATGCGAATAATCCCGCTTCGATTCAGGCCTTGGAGCAAAAAATTACGCCTGTCATTCGCCAGTTACCAGTAGAAATGCTGTAACGAGTCATCGAAAATTGAACTCAACGGATGGACCATCTGAGACGTAGCCGCGGCCAACATTCGAAAGATTTAAACTTCAAAAAATAAATGCCAACGAAAGTTCTTTCGAATGATAATAAGCACTCATCATTAAATTTGAAGTTTCTGTGTTTTTTCTTTCAAAAAAAAGTAGGAAACCTCGTAATGGATCACACTTCAGTTTCATCATAGAATTATATTAAAAATTAGATGGCAAGAACGAGAGGCATAAGATCTACAAATAAATATTCAGGAAACTGAAAAATATTCAGGCAGTATGGAAAATCAAAATCGCTGGAACAGTTCTGCAGCCAAAAGGGAGACTTTTTACAGACTTTTTCCGCCGAAAAACATATTTTGAATGAGTTTGATTCTCGAAAGGTGAATCTAAGGCATAATTAAAGCGATACAAGAACACTGAGTCTATTTTAAATGATAATTTAGTATTTTTTCAAAACTTTTGCAACTATAACAACAATAATAAAGTCATAATTCGTCATATTAAATATATATGTATGTATGCATATGAATGAATAAACCCACAAAGTTCAGTCTTCGAACTCATTAACCGCAAACGGTCTGATTAATTTTTTTAATACAAGAGTCCGAACTACATAAATACATTATATTCAAGCACTTACAGCAATACATATAAAGAGAGTAGAAACTCTAAAGTCGTCTTTATGTCTGGCCGAGCAATGCTCGAATTAAAAGTATATGTGAGATCACATATACAAGTACATACATATGTATATCACATACATATATTGCAAGGCAATGATGCCAAAAATATGTGTGCCCTTGTATGTGTGAATGTAGCTCCTTGCGAATTAAGCACACAAGCTGCTTGCCTCATTCATGCCACCGATGCCACATAACCTCAACCGAGTACATCTGTTGGGTTTTTTTTCTTTGCTCTGCTTCATTTTTCTTCCACTAATTACGCATTTTTTTCGAACATTGTTTCAAATAGCCACACTCGAGTACTCGCATTGAACAAGTCAATTAATTTAAAGCTTGTGTACTTGGCGCAGAGTGCCACGCATCGATACCAACACCAACATGACACTTCATTAGACAGCGACACTGCGACGCGGCGTTCAGAATTTTACGACAAACGCAATGTGTGTGTTGCAATATGTTCTATGTGTGTGTGTGTGCGTGTGATTTTGTGTCAGGCAGCCATTTGGGCATTCAAGCAGTTCACCAGTCATCCAACCATTCATGCAGACCAACCGGCAGCAGGCAAGCTGTGCCCACTTCGAGTGCCACGAACGCTTTTAATTAATAAATCAACGCGACATTTGCACTCTTCAATACATACACAAATGCGCCTGCTCATATTCACACATACATACGCACATTGAAACACAGGTCATTGATAAGCTTGAAGATCTATTTGGTAGGGTTTAGAAAAGTCTTAATCGCTGAGGGAATTCGAAAGCATGATTTGCAATTTTGCTGGTTTTGCTTGAGGAAAGTTCTCTTGATTGCCAGAAACGCTTCCTTTACATATGGCTTAAACGGCTCACAATTTCCGGTCTTATACCAAGTATCCCCTGGGTAGCCAAAGAACATTCGTCTGAAGTGGAGCTTAAATGAAACATCCCGTCCTAGGGGTTGTGGGATGGATTTGGGATAAGTGGCCACTCTTTTGATGACGATCCCTGCAAATGAGTTACGGATTATGATTTGATTTGCATGCCTGGAATATCCAGTCCTTTCATTGGGAAGAGGCCGCTGCCCAACTGGTTGATGTCCTCGTTAGAGTAAAGGCTGACATTACCGTCGTCCAAGAAATGCAATGGACAGGACAAGCACTGAGGCGAGTAAGTCCATGTGGTTTTTACTACAGTGGCCATATAAAGGAGCGCAAATTAAGTGTGGGGTTCGGGGTGAGAGAAAGACACCATCGTCGGGTACTGTCATTCACCGCGGTGAATGTCTAGTCACAATCCGCATCAAAGCGAAGTTCGCTGATTTGCGTCCACGCCCCGTCGAAGAGAAGATGTGACCAAAGATGACCCCTACGATGTCAAAATCGTGCTTGCGACTTTAACGCCAGGGTGGGAAAGAAGGTATCTTTGGCACAGGTAAATTCAGACGATGAAACATCCATTGAGGCTGATCGACTTGGCCGGTGTCCGAAATATGGCTATCTGTAGTACTAGATTCCTGCATAGAAAAACTCACCTGGCTGTCTCTCGATCGAAAAGCTACCAACCAGATTAATCATATCTACGAAAAATTGTGGCAACTAACAGAAGGTTTGAAGACCGGATCATACTCTTGTAGAACCGCCAGAGGTAATCTAGTAACCGATGCCCAGAGCATACTAAAATTATGGAGGGAACACTTCACCTGCTTGCTGACTGCTAGTGCAATCATAACACCAGGAAACGTCGAATCTATCGATGACGATGGAGCAGACGTTCCATTGCTTGACCACGATGAAGTTCGAATAGCAATTACACGCCTGCAGAACAACAAAGCGGTAGGAGCCGATGGATTACCGGCCGAACTATTCAAACACGGCGGCAAAGAACTGATAAGGGGCATACATCAGCTGCTTTGCAGAATACGGTCGGACGAAAGCATGCTCGACGATTGGAATTTAAGTGTGCTCTGCCCAATCCATAAAAAGGGAGACAATCTGTGCCAACTACCGTGGGATAAGCCGTCTCTACATCGCATATAAGGTTTTAGCGAGCGTATTGTGTGAAAGATTAAAGCCCTCCGTCAACAAACTGATTGCTCCGTCAGGATCGGGAAGGTCCTCTGCGAGCCGATCGACATCACAAAACATCATATGACTATGTTAAACTAATTTTAAAAGGTATAACGGGACGAAACTGTGGTAATCTTTCTTTTAAAATCAGATTTATAATTTTTTTGCAGACAAATTCGATAAGCTGGAGATTCTATAACTTTTTAGTTATTTTTGTAAAGCTGACTAATTATTATGACTACAGTTTCGAGAAATAAAATACAATGGTTGCTATGATAATGTTGACAGAAGTTCTACGAATCGTAATGAAGCCTCTTTACATATCGTGATGACTTATTTACTATGTATGTATATATGAATATAGCTATTTTACTAACATATTCAATTATAATTTCCAGGAAAACGCTTTTGGTTGATAAATGTCACAGCCACTTGACAGAGCTCAGGCCGCCAACAAGATATAGAATTCATGCACTCATACTTATTTAAATTATCTTTGAAAGCCATGAACTAATTGAATTTCAAAGAAATATTATACAAAAATATTTATGTATATACATACATAAGTATGTCTGTATTTCTCTCCTCCCATAACAGTAATAATAAGCATAATTTAGACGAGCTAATTTGCAAGTGCAAGAATGCTGTGTTTATAGTGGGAATTTGCCACTCGATCAAGTGTCAGATGTACACTAATATATGTATGTATATATGAATATAAATATATGTATATACATATACGTATGTACATATGTAGTTTATAATATAAATATATTACATATTAGTATATGAAAAATTATTGTTATTGTTGTAGCTATTGCCATTTGTACACACATTATCGTGGCAGTACATATGTCTATCGCATAACAACAATAAATCATAATAAATATAACTAATTATTACTTGTGAAAAGACACACAAAACAACAACAATAGCAATAATATTTAATTTTGCATACCCACACACACACACACACACAAAGAATGCACAATCAAACAGTAGCAACAATGCATGTGGATGGAGCAATTACAAAAAATAAAAGAAAAAACAACAACAATAGTAGCTGTGTGGTGCTAATAAGAACGTTGTTGTTGTTGTTATTTTTCTGGTGCTACTGTTTGTTGTGGGCAATGGAAAATAACGCCAGGCGGCAGCTTTGAAAGCCAGCTGAAAAACAGTAAACAAATCGCAGCAACAAACACAAACAAATACAACAACAACTAAAGACATGTCACACACTTTACACGTTGCTTACAAGTGTAACAAAGAAATAACAACAACAACAATAAATAATTAAACACATTATACTTTGAAATTAAATATAAATTATTAAGAGTGTATGTAAAAAGACAACAACAACAATTTGTTGCTAGTATTGTTTACAAGCGCAAAAGTGTAGAACGATTTAGCAGTTTCCAACTAATTGTTGTTTTTATTGCTATTATTGTTGTCGTCGTCGTTTCGTTGTTACTATTTCTGTACATTGTATTGTACTAGTACACATATTGTTGTTGTTGTTGTTGCAAATTTATTTATAGAATTTCTAGCCCACAGCTGTCGCATTGTTGTTTTTTACAACAATCATTTGCACATTCGCTTATGACAACTTATACACTCTGGTGTATGTGTGTTTGTATGTTTTTTGTATATTTACAACAAATGTAAGCTAAGCTAAATTTGTTTTTGTTGTTGCATTATCGTTTACTTTATATTCGTTTATTGTAATTTTCAATTAATCTAACTAAATTTCTAATACTTGCTAGTTCTTTGAAGAATGTATGGCGATAGTAATTGTTAAGGGGCCTACTTTAACTTTATCCGTTTCAAATAAATATCTCAAACAACTTTTGAGTTATAGCCTTCTAAAGTTTAGCCACTCAGTTCAATCAGCTCTTTTAAATTATATTTAAACACATTAACACATTTTCAAAAAAAAATTAAAAAACTCAAAAAAACTAAGCAAAAAGACGCTATTTTTTCAAATTAAATTAATTAATTGATTAATTAAATTTTTTAATTAAATTAAAATTAGTGAAACATAAAAATTTTTAATTAATTTTTTCTATTTTATTTAAAAAAATGGGAAAAAATAAATTAATTAAAAATTACTTAATTAATTAATTGAAAAATAATTACCTAATTAATTTTAATTTAACTTAATAAAAATGAATTAATTAATTACGTTATTATTTTAAGATTTATTTACGTTATTATTTAGAGATTAATTAATTATTTACGTAGATTATTAATTAATATTTTCAAATTAAATTAAAATGTACGTAATTACTTTTATTTTAAGGAAAATAAATTAAAATTAAAAAAATTTTGCCTTATTTTTTTATTTTATTTAAAAATATGAAACAAAATGATTCCTTAAAAAATTCCTTAATTAATTAATTAAAAAATAATTACGTAATTTAATTTTAATTTAATTTAATAAAAATTAATTAATTAATTACGTACATTGTTAATTAATATTTTTAAATTAAATTAAAATACACGTAGTTACTTTTTGTATGGAAATTAAATTAAAATTAAATAAAATTTTACTTAATATTTTATTTTATTTAAAAATATGAAACAAAATGATTCCTTAAAAAATTCCTTAATTAATTAATTAAAAAATAATTACGTAATTTAATTTTAATTTAATTTAATAAAAATAATTAATTAATTACGTACATTACTAATTAATTATTTTAATTTAATTTAATAAAGATTAATTTATTAATTACTTACATTACTAATTAATATTTTTAAATTAAATTAAAATATAAGTAATTACTTTTTTTAAAGAAAATAAATTAAAATTAATTATTTTTTAATTAAATAAATTATAATTAAACTAAAATTTTAAAGCGTTAAAAAAAGTTGTA